>NW_026938695.1:600000-865983 GCF_032062105.1 Saccostrea cuccullata
TTTAAAATACAAATTAGAAAAATATGGGTTTGTTGGAGAAGTTCTTGCATGGTTAAAAGATTATCTTACAAGTCGATCACAACAGGTTAAAATAAAATCATCAAGTTCTTCTGTTGGAAGAACCAAAGCAGGAGTTCCCCAGGGTTCTGTTCTGGGGCCTTTACTTTTTCTAATTTATATTAATGATCTGCCATGTGGACTCCACGGTCTCTCTAGACTATTTGCTGATGATACATCTGTGTCAAATACTTCTAAAAATATACAGGACTTAGAAAGATTTACTAATTATGATTTAGAAAAAATTAATGAATGGTCAAAAAACTGGCTTGTAAAATTTAATCCTAGTAAGACCAAAATATTAATGTTTGGTTGTAAAGAAAATGAGGTATCTAATTTACATTTTAAGTTTGACAATCAAGAGATAATTCCATCTTCCACTCACTGTCATCTTGGACTTACGTTCTCAAATTCTGGTAAATGGACAAATCACATCGATAATATTATTAAAAAGACCTCAAAAGAAATTGCAGTTCTCCGTAAATTGAAATTATCATTGAATCGAGACTTTTTAACTAAGATGTATATTACATTTATTAGGCCACTTTTTGAATATGCATCAGAAGTATGGGATAATATTTCCGCAACTGACTGTGACAGACTGGAGAAATTACAATTAGAAGCTGCGCGAATTGTCACTGGCCTACCTATTTATGCTCCTCGCAATTCTCTTTATTATGAAACAGGGTGGGAAACACTAGCCTATAGACGGGAAAAGAGAAAGTTATGCTTAATGTATAAAATAAAACATGGTATCGCACCAGAATATCTATTAAATCTATTACCTCCTGATGTCTCACAAACTACCCATTATGATTTACGCAATTTCAACAATATTTCTATTCCTCAATGTAAAACAAACTTATTACAAAATTCATTCTTTCCATCTACAATATCACTATGGAATGCTTTGCCTATAGAGATTAGAAACATCGATACTGTGAATGCTTTCAAAAAAAGACTCTTCAAAAGTGAACCTCCCCCAAAATATTTTTCTTATGGTGATAAAAAAACAAACTCAATTTTAACAAGATTAAGACACAATGTAAGTATTCTTAAGTCTGATTTATTTAAAGTTAAACTTTCAGATAACACTCGGTGTTCATGTGGATATATATATGAAAATACTGAACACTTCTTCTTGTACTGTAAAAATTATGCCGAAATTAGAACGGAATTATTCCACACTATACAGAATAACAATGGAGCAATAGACCTTGACATTATCTTATTTGGTGACCCAGAATTGGGTCAACAAAATAATATCAATATTGTTAAAGCTGTGCATAAATATATTAAAAAATCAAAAAGATTTTATGAATAACCAGCGTAACCATTTTGTATCCTTTATAATCCCCCCTTTATTTCTTCTTCCATGCACTCCCATTCCCTTCCTTTCTTATCTCTCTGCACCACTTTTCTTCTTCTTCCTCTTTTTTATATTATTGTATTTTTTTTTTGTTTGCTTGTACATCACGTGTATATATTCTTGTTATTTTTGTTTGTGTTGGAGAGGACAATCTAAGTTGGAATAACTTGTGTCCAATCCCATTGATTGTGTTCAATAAAATATGTTTAAATCAAATGTGAGTACACACAAAAAGTTTCATAGAAATTGAAAATGTAGCGTGGCCAAGCATTTTTGATATTGTTTGATAATTACAGAGAATTGATATTAACAAGGTGTCAAATAGAAGTTATATTTCCATCAAAATGCACCAAGCTTTATGATCTAAGGTTATTCCATTATCACTGTTTTGAAACATACATGATTGTGTTCGAGGTCCCCAAAAGGGCAACTGAGGTCACCGGCAGAATGACCGCGTACAATTCTTCCTAAATCCATGTATTTCTAATTATCGGCTGCTACAATTGTCTACCGAAGACCACAAATGAACAGATTTTATTGTTCTTTGAACCATCGTCTGCTACTGGGCGCTGGGTTTCGCAGACGACTAATTTGGAAGATTAACTTTAATTGGAATGTTATTTAGGATTATTGGCATCTCTTCGCCATTGTGTAACTTTTGAGAGACATCAATTAGAAGAAGATGGACTTTTTTCCATCGATTTACTCATCTGTTTGGCTCTGAGAGAATCTTCTTTACCGCTCGCCAAGAACAAAAAAATACTTGTACAATTTCCCAGTGCCTTAATATGGAGTGATGAAACTTAAATTAAATGCCATGGTAGTTCAAACGTTCATAACTTTGCCATACGGATAGAACTTTTAAGCTATGTGCATTTTAAGAGCGTATGTTCCATAATCATTTGCTCTCATTCATACATGATTGACTCTCCTTTCAAAAGGAAATGTTTAGAAAAAACGACCAGTATTCAAGTTCAAAATTTTTTTGTATTTTACAATACAAAATAGGAGCAGGGCAAACACGGACCCCCAAAATATCAGAGGTGTGATCGGGTGCTATGTAGGAGTAAGCATCCCCTGCCGACCGGTCACACTCGCCGCGTGCTACTTGTCATTATCGGGAAATAATGAAAAAGTCCATCGTCAATTAATTGTGTTTATAATGGCCTAACAACCAGAATGAAAAATGTTAGTCGGTATTTGACTTAATGATAAATTGTATCTGCTGCATAGGTCGTTGTATCGACCATAGAACTTACGAAATGATGCCTTTTAACAAGACTGCTGATATTCTTGTTTAAGAAACTTGTAAATAATTTACCTTGTTTAAAACATTGTTCATACGTAGATCATGCTTTTGCGTATCGAATGAACTGATAGAAGTAAACCCCGCGATGAAGGTATATTGCTGCATAAATAAGGAAAGTTGACGATTGAAAAGTCAGAGTCATCTTGTTTGTCTTAAAAGGTAGTTGTAATATTACCCTTATTGTCTCTTTCAAGAAAAATATCTAAATATAAAACAAATGCGTCAGATTCTTTGAAATATTTTATTTTAAGCTCACGGGATATTTCGTATTAATTAATAATTGACAGTACCCAATTATCCTTATGTCGATTTTTTTTAAATTTAAACATATTTTTAAAAATATCACTTTTAAATATGATTTATTTATCCTATAAGATTACCACCATACATTTAGTAAAAACGAATTGTTCGTAAACATTTCAAAAACTAAAACTCCATTAAACCCAAGAGGTGAACCAATAATCTCGTAGTAAAAGATCTTTAAAAAGCAACGTAAAAGAAGAATACTCTGGAATGTAAGAAAGTTACCTAAATATCCAATTAATTCTTCCCCCATCCTCACAATGTCAAGGGTTGCTGATTTCTCGAACTCCACAACTTTGTGTGGAGTTCGAGAAATCACAAACCCTTGATGTTGTGAGGATGTTCTTCCCTTGTAACATGTGTAATGATATAAGAAATCGCACTTGGTTCCACCTCTGATGTTTTAGACATCAGTGCTTGCTCTGCTCTAAACTTTGTTTCCTTTAATTGGCTTGAATACTGTTCGTTATCTCGAAATATATCATTGGATTAGGTTATAATGATAGTAAGATTTATTCACCTTCAGTAATGCCACATCTACGATTTTACGAACAATTAGAATGTGTTAGTAGAGAAGTTATCGATATTTGCTTTCCTTATGACTTGAATATCAGCCTTAAGTATTGGAATGGAAGTGTTAGCATTCTTTATTTTTCTCTCAATGGGAAGTTTATTTTTGTTCATGGTGAAATAAATTAGAGATCAAGTATGTAATGACCAGAAGCAAATATTAACAAATGCTAGGTCCTTCTAGCCTAATGAAGGTTTGCTTTCACTTAATCCTTTCAAGGACATGATTTACATATTTCTGTGGAGGCTTCTTTTCAAGTTTTTAGGTTTATTCAACCAAGGATCGTGAACAACTCTTTAAGATTATTTTCTTAAAGTTCTGATTTGTTTTATATGGTGTGGTTATAAATTTGAGTATATCTGCTGACTAATGCAATTTTTTTTATCTTCCACTAAAGATTGTACTAAGAAATTTAAAATTCTTCCACGGATTATTGTAAATACTTTCTTAATTGCTTAAATTTCCATATTTGTTTCTTTCCGTAACAATTTCCTCTATTCTTATTACAATCCAAGATCAGTCTTTATAATTAGTACACGTTCGATATTGCATAAGACACAACACAAGGTCGTTTTCAATGGTTTTGCTAATGTTCTTTTTCTCTGCATTAAAAGGCAAATCAGTATAAATGTTTAAGAGCACTTAAGGAACATTTCATCGCCACAAATAAATGAGGTCTGTTGAGATCAGCCTAAATAAATGCATACCTTGAGTATTTCATTCAGCTGTAAATCGCTTGCAAGAAAACCCTAAGAAACTGCATTAACTACAGCAGCCCAAAGTTCATTGCCCTGCTCCAGAATTTTATTGTTTCAGTGGAAGTTGCGGAGCACTCGCTATGTGGGCTGGAGATCCAAGGTTCGAAAACCTTTGTGACTACTTATAGTATAAGTATAGATAATTTATATATATAATTATAGATAGTAACTGTTTATTTGCCAACCGCTCTTGGAGGAGAGACATTAAAAACTGAGGTCCTGTGTCAGGAAAGGCGTTGGCACAATTAAGATATCTCACTTCTCAATGGCCCTGATTGCCAAGTGAAGGTCGAAAATTAATGCGCTCTGCTGGTTTATGATAAAATCGCAATAAGAGTGAAACTTTCTAAAATAGGACTTTAAACAATATAAAACCATAAAAATATCAGTCAACATTTGAGCGTGTTATATTATTATTCTTATTTAGCTTGCAAGACAATTATAAATTCAAGAATCAAGAAATGTACTTAAGAATCTATGTAGCATATGAAGTATTCCATTTACTGTTTACCATAGTCGAATATTTGTAAGACAATTAAAATTGGTTCTACGGATTATCGCTAATACGTTCGTAATAAGACTGTTTCCCGATTGGTTTCTTTCCACAGTATTTTCTTCGGTTCCGAGAACAATTCTAGCTCGTATTATATAAATATTGCATGTATATAGCTGAGTGTAACATTGAAAATTTTCACCCCAAGAAAACCATTGTCAACCGAGGCGCAGCAAGATTTATTATATTATACTGAGGCGCAGCAATATTTATTATATTATACTGAATTTATACAAATACATATAACAGTGAACCGTGCGCATAAATTCTGCGCAGTTGCTATTTTTTGGAATATCACCCGTCGTCAAGCACTGTTGCTACGCTGGAGGGCGTGGCTTCATTATTCAGCGGGTAATAATGTTTTTTAACAAATGTTTCTCGAACAATCAGATTCAACTAATTTACATGAAAGTATAATATTTATTATAATAAGTACATGTTCGATATGATAACATAATAAACAGGTCACCTTCAACGGTTCTGCTACTCTATCTTTTTGTGAATAAAAAAGCACATGACTAATACAGTTGAAAAAATGAATTTCATGTATTTTTTATCATTACAAAGAATTGAGGGCTGTTATCATCATTATAAAATGATATGATTTTTATTCAGGTATAAAGTGGAAGTGAGCTATCAATACGTCGCATCCTACAGTATTCCAAGGTAATTTTTGTTGTCTATATAACGCTTTTAATCTTCAGTGTTATTACAGGTTTAGGAAAGGTGTTTTTTCTCTAGAGTTGCAGAATACGAAATTGATTCTAACGTCACCAGTTCAAATCCTACAACGGAAAGTAGAAATCCGTCCTTCGGATGAGACCTATAAAGTGTGGTCCTGGGTTGTACAGTGTAGGAAGTGCTGACACGCATAAGATCCCTCAGGGCTCAAAGACTTTCATTACCAAGTTCTAAATTTTCATTCCGTCGGTCCACTTAATATGGGTGAAATATTATCAAAGGGACGTTAAACTAACAAAACCTTTATCATTATCGATGAACAACGTCCGGTATGCAGAGAAGACGCACAGAAATTGCTTAAATTATTCCCATGGTGAATTCTCGTGTTGACTTTAATTGAACTGATTATGAGTATTAATCAATTCATCTATAAATCAAGAGACACTTGAAAAAGGACGGAGGAGTTATTTAAAACGGATGTTTGGGTATATATATATATATATTTTTTTTTTTCGTTTCTTAATTCATATCATTTTTTTTTAAATTAAAGTTAAAATTATTTACAAAAATAAAAGTAGTTGCATATTTGATATTTTGAACTATGAGTCGCACTGAATTCATTTCCAAAAAAAAAGTCCAAATACGAAATGTGATTGAATTTTCATGTCGCATTCCTGCATGGTAGCTACTTCACCGAGTTTCTCAACTGGTAATACATCCTCCTAAATAATGATTTAATAGAAAATACACAGGAACTATTGAATAAACGTGTCGTTAGGATAACCGTTATATATCGACTTATCTGTAACGATTGGACTGCTCTCTATAACCTAGAACGGATTAATCCAAAGATGTTGACATTATGATAAGACTCCCAGAATCGTGGTATTTTGAACCCGATCCAAATTAAATCAATTTTGATAAGCTCTTCAATCGTAAATTGGATTCCAGGAGCTAACCATATGTTCATCAATTGTTTTTCTGGTCATATCGATTAAGTTACAAAGCGTTTTACATGGAGCAGTACAAGACATGATTAACCTTTCAAGTTGAAAGATTGCGTCAACTATACATGACGTCAAATTCATTAACTAGTACAGATATGAAACAAAAAACTTAATGAAATATTAATTTGAATTTTCTGAAAAAAAAATAGATTTTGCAAATAAGTATTATGACCCTTGGACTATAACACTAATATATTCAAAAGAGATTACCGAACGAAGATGAAATGTTTGACTATTCAACGTTCTTAATTATTTATCGTTAGTATCAAAGTATGAAACTGCATACTTCATAAATCAGGTACCCTCTTTTAGATAGATTGAACAAACGATGTTTCATACTCTTGCCTTTTTATTGACCAAAAACATTTAATTCACTATTTTTTTCTCTGCCTTCGACGATATTTTTTCTTTTCAAAATTAATAATTAGTTTTTCCGAACATTTAATGTGTTTTCTTGCTCAGTTCACATTAAGACAGGAAAAAAGAGAATCAAACATAAAAAGAAAACTAAGTAAAAGATGAAAAAGAAAACAATAACCCTGATAGAATTTACATCTCAAAGGAATCTTCTGTCGAAAGCATTGACGCTAAGAAATCTTCTATAAGCTTAAATTTTCAGAAAGTAAATCTCTTCTCTAGATCCCTGAGTGGCTCTGAATGACCGATAGTAATATAATTGCAAATAAGGTATTATTATGATAGTTCCACTACGTTCAGTCAAGGGTCAAATTCTTCTCTGAACGTTGACAATATATCATATTTAGATGATAAAAATTGCCAAGAAGTCACATTCCATTGTATTTTGACATACTGTCAAAAGAAATTCCCGGGGGGAATGAAAAGACGAAGCGGATTTCTCACCAAACATATAATCAAAAGACAGATTTAATTCCTATCGTTTTGGTAAGGTTTCCCTTTTAGAGACCTGTCACGTCAATTTAGTGAAAATATGTCCGTTTGTCGCTAACGAGAAAACCAAAACACATTGTCACCATGAGACCGGAATAGGTTCCATTTTTACAATGCATATCGGGATTTCCTTTTTACATTTAGTTCATTTCAGCATCTGTTTTTTTTTTTATTTAACATATGATTTGACAATCCTTGATAATTTCTTTGTTTAAAGTTCTTTCTACGTTGTTTTTGCTGTTGCATTGATAATATGCATTTTTATGCATATATATGTATTAAGTGTGTTTTGAGCAATGAATGCTTATTCGTTTTCGCCTATATTACTGTATCCAAGATGAACTAAGCTGAAATATATGGAGATAATGAACAGTATTCAAGCTCAAAAGTTAATTTAACAATACGCATTTTGGAGCAGAGCAAATACGGACCTCTAAAACATCAGAGATGGGATCAGGTCGCAGGTGGCATGAGATACATATACGTAATTTAGATTTTATCTTTTCCTAAACATGTCTTTCACACAACATCTATAGCCATTAATGTATATGAAAATTAGTTGGCTTATTCATTTTTCTTTATAATCACAACATTACAATATATTCCTTGTATCATTCAAATGCTATTACATGTATTGTATAGCTGGTAGATAAAATATTTAAATTTAAAACTTTATAGGTAGATAGAGCTGATAGAGTAATGATTATTCACTTACAAAGTCATCGAAAATATATAATTTTTATACCTGTTGTTTGTTTGTTTGTTTACGTTTGTTACGAGAATTTCAGTTTTATGTAAGAAGGAATCCTGTGTCAGGGCACATCTACTGTCACACTAAACATTTCTCAACTATGCCATCTTTGCTCAAAATAAATTAGAAAGTAGACATTCTGATAAAATAGCAATTGCTTTTAAATTCAACATGATGGAAACTCGAATATTTTCATATCTATTAAATGACCATAACATTTTCTTTGCTGAAAATTTCTCTGATTCACACTGTATACATGCCGACGTTCTTCCTTTACAACAATTGCCAGCGTGGCGCAGTGGTTAAGAGCGTCTGTTCTAGAGTCGCGAAGTAAGGAGTTGATTCTTACGGGTTTGAATCCTGCTGTGGGACGTGAAGATCGGTCCTACAGATGAGGCCGTATAAACTGAGGTCACATATCGCAGTAGGTGCTGACACGAAAAAGATCCCTCATTGCTCAATGGCCCCGAGTCCGAGTAAAGGACAAAATTTGTAGCTCTCCACCGACAGGTGGTGGCGTATGCATTTGAGTGAAAATTTCCCGAGAGAGATGTTTAACAATATACAGTCAATAAACCCTTTACCACATGCATGTAGGCTTTGGGGACCAAAATTGTCAAACAATTGTTGAAGTTTGATGGTCACTTACGGAGCTCCTTTTAAGCTGAAGTTTTTTTTTTTATCCCTATCAATAGTAATTTTACAAAAATCTCCACATTAGAAGAACGAAACTTTTGTTGTGATTTTCAGCTCGACATTGAGATATTTGACAATGTTTTACACGTACATGCACCAAAAAACAATACTTATTTCTATCCACATTCTAAAAGATACCACAGTTGTTCAGATGTCCTTCAAATTCAGATGATTTTCTGATTAAGACGATAAGATATTAGCTTAATTGTATGAAAAGAGAAATGACTTTAGCTTTTCCATAGGCAAATCTCCCCAATATATAGTAATATTCCCCTATAACATTCTTTGCACTTGGATCATCTCCTAACTTTGACTCCAGATCAGAACGCCCTAACATTTGCGCCAAATGGCCAAAATCTAGATCTTCATGTAAGATTCAAAAGTGATTTTGAATCTTAAAAGTCCATTCATTACGTTATAGTTTCTACCAGCTACCAAACCTATATCTTTTCATGTACTGAAAGCAATGTTTGACCATTTCTTCAATTTGAAGTTTTCCAACTCCTTTACCAAATGGCTGTATGAGGAATGAAGAGAAGAGGGAGATAAATTAAAAAATACCACCAAGCTTTCAATCAATTATAACTGATACTCTACTCAACAGTGAACTATGAATGTAAAATTTTTGTTCATAACAGAAAAGCGCCATTAAATGTCCCTTATATTTTTACGGAGAATGCTATTTGATGTATGAAAATTAAGTAAGACAAGAAGATATAATTATGAAGTTAGTTTATTTCATTTTTGGTTATTAGTTAATTGCATTGATTCCTTTTATACCTCAGTTTTATGAGTTTTACTATATTTAAAAGATAGTGGTGTAATAACTTTTATTGTTTCCCTTTGTTCCTTCACAATTTTCATTACTATAGTAACTATTAAGTAATTACAACGAATCTTGGTACAAAAAATAGAAAAAAAAATCCTCATACAAACTTATATTACACTAAGTGAGATCAACCTAAGGGAAACATTCTATTAAATGCTTAATTCCCTCGGTAGAAATATTGTTCTCCGGAATGTGATTTTATCTGTTAGTTTAATTTATTATGTTGGGATTTTCTTCCAGATATTTGCGGATGCTGTTAATACAAAGACGTCAATTCTATGCATTGTACTCTTAGCTTATCTGGATGGAGATTTTGATTTTGTGTTTTACTCAATTATCAAAGTACAATTTCAGATGTACTTTATAATGTAAATAATTGGATTATTTGGAAATATGTCCATGATGATTTATATGAGTAGTTAATTGCTTTGTTTTCTAACCCTTATTTATAGGAATTAATGTCATGATTAAAATCTAGGGAACAAACACTTCGGTGCAATATTTAGGTTCAGGTTTTAACGTTATGGACAAAACAATATTTCTACGAACTATTAATCTCTTTGTTTTTAAGGGAAAATATGCTTAGAAAAATACTTAGCAATAACAAACATTGCTTTTTGTTATAAAGAATATCTGAAGGGATGACTGCACTTAAGGATATTTCTAAGGCGGGGTCATCACAATTTCTTCAAGGATAATGAGAATGTCCACTTTTTACTGACTTTATACAAAGTCAACGCATGTTTGTCTATTGTTCTCCTTTTAACAGTAGTTGTATATTTACATTTGCAATGTTGTGTAAAAAGAAGAAAACAGCCCTCATTGTTCAAAAGAGGAAAAAATTACTTCTTCTTACACTTGTTCTTTCTGTTTTAAGCAAGGACTGTGACACGTTGAATATTATAATTATATTATAATTCACCACGTGATATCTTTCCTCAGGTTATTTCGTGCATACTCAATACCTTCACGTGACTTTATGGTAGCCAGTTTTGTGCTACATGTTAACTAGGGCACTCTGCTCGAACACGTTAAATAATCAGCAATTGATTGAAAGTACATGTATTCTTTACTTATATTGGTTGGCTCATACGTTTAAAGTAATGGATATATGCCGAATACTGTTCTATATGTAAAATTATCAGACTGTTTGAGGTCCATTAGGGCCGAAAACTGTCTTATAATTTTTTTACGTACAGAATAGTATGAGGCATATATCTTACTTAAAACATTGCCATTTAAATGTCCAAAAGTTGCCTGGAGGTGTCCGATAATTACACAATGGGGGTCTAGCATCCATTGTTTTCTACCCGTTTAATTAGTAGACAAAAGAAATGAGACAGTCAAAACAGTGAATGAACTCTTGATTCATTTCATTCATGCAATGGCAGTCGTTTAGCTAAGCAGGACAGGGGTCCAATGGTGAAGAATTTTCTGTTTATTTTGGAACATTTTTATTTATTATGTGCAAAAATTGACATTGATATAATTTTTGGGTGATATTATTACCATTACCATGGGAAAAAATGCGGATTTTTATCCTGGAGTTTTAATTTATATAATGGAAATTCTCAGGATTTAAATGTGCAGCCTTCTGGAAACAATCCTAATAAAATTTAACAGATTTTCAGATTCTTTCTCAGAGATGGATTTAAATTCGCTTATTAACGTGCTGTATCAAAACACTTAAAAATGGTGGGAAGTATTAATTTTGAGGAAGGATTAAACTCAATATTTTCAAAGATTTGCTTTTTGTAGCAACTTAATTTCCTTGCATATGCTTTCCCGGAATTTTTCCTAACTTTTTTTTTTGGGGGGGGGGGATCTGGACATATTTAACCTTTATTTCACTCTTCTTTTTGTTTTTTTAAATACCATCCAATCTTGTTATCATTGCCGTCCGATAAAATATTATCAGACTCGTAATTATTATTATCGAACGGCTATAAGCCACAGGTAAATTTAGTTTAGACTGCGAAAACAAAGGCATGACGTCACAGGAATGTTTAAAACCTTTTTAAAAATGTACTTGTGCCATACAGAATAAATAGGAAGATGGAAAATGTGATCTTGTAAATTCTGAATAGGTAATTCTTTTTCATAATGTCAATTTTAGAGACATTCTTACGATGTTAGCTTTATCCTCATACATACATAATGTTCAATCAAACGCAAGTGTAAATTCTCCAAAGTGAAATTACGGTAAGATTTAGATGCCACAGAAAGGAAAGAAAAACCCCAAAACAAAGCGATATGTACAGTTATCCTTAAGCAATATATTCAAATATAAGATAATACAATTCTTGTAATTATTCTTGAAATGCTATGTTAAAAGGACATACCGATAAATATCTAATGGATTCAGTTTTTTTTAATTTAAAAACCTCAGAATCACATTTGAAAACATGCAAAATTTCGACTCGCATGTTTGTTTAGCCAGAGTTTCTTTCTTTGTTTGCTTATTAACTACGTTTTCAAGAATTCTTATTTATATTAAGACGCCATCGTCTGACCAAAGAGCTTTGCAAATTTGGAATAATTGTCACCCAGGGCCATTGAGGAATGAGAGCATTTCTTTCTCACATTAGCAACTATTGTGACATGGGAGCACAGTTTATACGGTCTCATGCGAAGCAAAGGGTTCCACTTCGCTGCGGTCGGGATCAAGCGAGCGATGTTACCAAGAGAGTCGTGCTCTGCAACTCTCGAGAAAATCCTCTTACCACCGTACTATGCGGAGGACGTTGATCCAAAGTCAATATAAGATAGATTTCAAGTGAAAAACTTTTTTTCTTACAAAAAGAAAACAATCAATTAAAGCTCTACTTACAGTGATACTGATAGAGTGTAAAAAAAAAAAAAAAAAAAAAAAAAAAAAAAAAACCTGGAAAGCAAAAAAAGGAGAATTATGACAAATAAAAGAATAGTTGTATTGATGGAAAATATTCACATCTTATACTCATATTTTACGTTTCTTATTCCATTAACATTAAATAGCATTTATTCAGTTAAATATACTATCATTTTAAAAATAATAATTCTATTGAATATAAGAAGACTAAGTGACCCAATTGAAATTTTAAAATAAGATCGTTCATTTCAAGGATCATGGACATTACAGCAATTATTTCAAGAAAAGAACTTCAAATCCAGTAAAACATCATCTCAAACTCATAGAAAAAAGATCTTTGAAGAAATCGATTCAAGAAGAAAGATAATATCTTGCAAAAACTTACTCTGCAAATTTTAATGGTTTGAATCTTATTGTAATGGAATTTGTTTTGGAATTTAACACCTCTGAACACGAATAAACTTTCTGCCTGTGGTAGCAATCTAACAGACTAGGGCCATGTATTGAAATTTAATGACACAAAATACATTTTATTTCAAAGCCATATACTCTTGTTCTTTTCAACCAAGTAAGAGAAAAAAAAATCAATACAAGGTCTGGGCTTGAAAAGTCCTTTTAAACATTTACGAGAATTGGCCTTCTTTTAATCTTCTACGCAAAGGATAATCTTGTCAATTTTTACAGTTCTGAGACCCCCTGAACACAATATATGTATGTGTATCTTTTATATTGACCTTCTGTATATGACCTTTGTACAGTTAAATTCAAGAGATGCATTTGCTTCTTAAAAAAAATTCATTATTTATATCTTGAAAGAGTATTCCACATAAATAAAAAAAAATTGTAACTCTTCACAGCTTTTTGTGCTTGGACGAAATGACCATTAAGCAAGGTTATTTTCACACCATAAGAGACAAAGGATTAGAGAGACAAATATTGTGTTTCAGATACATCTATCTACATGTAACTACGAGCTTTGGTTATCAATGAGTATAATGTTTGTTTTAGAAATATAATTGGAACAATGACTCCCAAATTTCGACTAAACAAATACGTATAGATGATTAGGAGAGAAAATTAATAAGTATTTTCTAAATCTGTATCAAAAATTACCTATATTTACCCTTCATTCTTCATAAATGTGTATTTTCAATGTTTTAGTTATTTGTTCGATGTTTTACGGAAAAAATTCTTTTTATCCCCTTGCATCTTTAACAGAGTTGGAAGAGATATGCATCTTGTAATGCGCTTGTGTCCATGTGTTTGAGTTAGTTCGTCAATTGTGTGAAACGGAAATGACGCACTGTAAGCCAACTTTTATTCGCGTGTGAGAAATGTTCATGAGGTTACAGAGAACCTCGTTATCGCGAATATTTATCGCCGCGAACTGGTCCTTAAAGTATATGTGTCATTTAACAACAGACCCAAAAAGGTTTAAACGCGAAAATTAATCGTCGCGAACTAGTTTACCAGCAGTCGCAAAATAAAGTCGTTGAAAATAAAAATTGGTTTACAAAAATTCCCACTGGAATCTTTGGTTTGATTTATAGAAATGTTCCTTGTGTGGAGAAGCTCCACTTTGATGTACTCTTGTTTCATAGCCAAAGTGTCTATAAAGCAAATGACTCCTCCTCCCCCCTCCCCCTCTACACACCCTCCCACACACCAACGCCCACTCTCTTTATCTCAGTACAAAAAATCAAATTGATCAAACACAAAAAGAAATTTTGACTACAGCAAAGTCCTTATCGCCACGCTTGCCCCAGATTAAAATTATATACTTTCCATTTATTTATTCGCTGATAGACTTTTAATTAACTTGACTCACTCTTTGTTTGAACCTCCACATCAAGGGCAGAAACTAATTTCCGAAATCAGAATCTGGGACAAAATTTTATATGTCAGTTGTGTTCAACGTCAAAATCAGACGTGACGGTGACGAAGCACAGAAAAGATATAATTTATTCGTCACTAATATTTGGATCGAGAAAATTTTTTGCATTTGATTCTTTTTCTAAATATTCAGTTTATTGCTATTGATGAGAAGGATATCATGGGGTTTCTATTGTCAGAAAAGTAAGGTACCCTAATATAACTTTCATTTTACAAAATATATTACGGTCCATTTTGTTTCTCATGTTATTGATGTATGTTATTGCTTTTTGTTGTTAATGATAAAAAAAAATGATTTAAATTGAAATGAAAACAATGTAAGCATACTCTGTGGTGTAAGTTTAAAAGAAATTGCCTGAAATTTGCTATTTCTTTGAACCAAGAGGTCCATGGGCCACATCTCTCACTTGAGCACATTGGCTAGAAAAATGCATAAATCAGTTAAGTATTTAGAAGTTTACAAGGGATTTTTCACTATCTGGTGATGTTTTCATATCAATATAACAAACAGTTCTTATATTTTTAAGCTCAAACTTTCAAAAACTTATTCAGTTTTTTGGTTCAAATTCATTACATTTAAACACTTTAACCCCATGCCCTGTTTGTGCCCAGTCCTACCCTCGGGTTCCTGTTTTGAACAAACGGTAACTACATTAGTCTTCTAAAGGATGCTTTCATATTAATAAGACTAATTAATCCTGATTTTGCTTTTTTTACAAGATTTTTTTCCGATATAATTCGATTAAAACCTTGATCCCCCATCGTGGCCCCACCTTTTCCGGGAGAATCGATTTGAACAAACTTAATGCTACCCTACCGATGCTTTCATATAAATAAACCTAAGACAAAATATAATATTGCTGTACTTGAGAAATGATTTTTTAAGATTTCTCTTTAATTAAAATCATTTTTTCTCCGGAAAAGTCTAAACGGAGTTCCGTAGTTTTTCTTAATGCTTGACTTTATTTCTTTAAGAATCGTTAAAATCACAGTTACACTGATTCTTATAATGTTGCACACATGGATATAAAATGTAAAGTTGACTTTAAAAATCGATAGAGCTCATTAAGATATAACACACTAGACGAGGAAAAAGACATTGGAATTAATTTTTTTGAATAGCTTTTTAGTCGAACTCTTTTAATCCAGGTCCAAATATACATAAAAGCAAAATATTGATTACTGATTCGAAGGAAGAGTTCAGTTATTACAGCATAAATTTCTAATACACTGCCTTTTGATCTTTATTACCGAAAGACAATGCTAAACATATAAAACAGTTATTATATTGTTTAAGTTTTCTGTTCATGATTGATGCTTTAATTGTCCCCCTTTATTCTCATCGAGAATTATGTTTTGAATGAAGATCTTGTTTGAAATAACCATATATTCTTGTGTTCATTTCGGCATATAAAATGTTTCATACTGTGATTTGACGGAAGTACAGTTCGTGTTTTTCACCAAGCATCCATCATTTTATAATTATGAAAAACAGTTCTTAATCTCAAAATGTGAGGACTCATTTTTCAGTTTCATCCGGAAATCAAAGCTCAAAAACAAGATGGTTAACATTTTATTTTATAACGAAATGTTTATAATTAAGAACGAAAATAGCTGGGCCACCAGATTGTAGAAAAATAATGATGTTGATATTTTTCATCTCTGCTTTATAACACACAATTTAAACAACAATAAAACTAGAAAAAAAGCGCATTAATGTAAACACCAAGAAAACTTCTATTAACAGAGTATGAGGCAGAGGTTATGAATTTTTTTCATCATACTGTAATGATTTCATTTTTCTAGAAATGTGACTTCGGCACTTCAGTGTTTTCTACGTAAGAGTCTATACTGCATTTAATACTCCATCTATGACCATACTGAACATTGAAAACAAAATTGATATTTATCACAAGTAAATCATTAATAATTTAAATGAACTGAACTTTATTAAAAAAAATTGATTACGAAAGATACATTATAAAAATCTCACTTATTTGAGAAGATTCATTTTCACATCCCTAAATAAGAAAAGCTCAATTTTTTTAACGTTCATGCATTAAGAGTTTGAAAGCTATTTCTTCCCCAAATACAAGATTCCAGACTAATAAAATAGGATAAAAAGTTTTCAAACTGCAGTCTTATTAAAAATCCTTTGAAAAATTAGAAGATTTTATGTTTCTGAAACAAACTCTTATATCAAAGAGCACGTCTACGCCATCTTAAAATGCAATATCAAGAATAGCGTTTCATTTGGCTTGAAGGCTTTTTGGTCTAAAATAAGGAAATAATGTATTAAAGCGTGGTAGAGTGTATTCTCATTAGCAAACAAAAGACATATTGATCAGGTATATTTGTGTATCGGTATTTTTCGCATCAAGTTAATCGAGTTTGTCATTGTCATTAAATGTGCAATACTAGATGAAACAGCGATAAATATTACATCCAGGTTAGTCTTATGATTCTACGTTTAAAGTTTCACGTAGTTTGTTAATTTACTTTCTTGGAAGGAGAAATTAAAATGCTGGATATCAAAATTGAAACACAAAAGGGCTTATAAATGCATTACACAGTTTTCATGACTTCCCGTAATTTCGGATATAAGTTAACGCCCTTCAATTAAAAATTCACTCTAATAATTAAATCAAAGGGCATTGAATGATATAAGAGGAGTACTGTCACATGCCCATTAACCTTGAATCTTCAGGGTCGTTCGTAATGAACCTTAATTGAACATAGAAGTTTTACACACTTCTTATTTTAAGCAACTGCACTGATTGCTTTTTGTTGCCGTTACATTTATCATGAGATGTTTACCTTAGAATAAAAAAAGATGACTGAATATATTTCTTGAAGTGTGACTGAATATCTGATCTCTTTCTTCTAAGTACTTTTTGAGAATTCTTAATGACCATTCAATGAAATATGTGGTGCAGTTTCATCATGGATTTCCAAAATCAGTCGCTAAAGGCCTAATGGTTCATTCATGAATCTAAACCTGCAGATACATTATCTTTAAGAAGCCATAAAATGAGAGAATGAAGGGAGATACAAGTACGTCATTTTCTGTATCAAATATTGCTATTTCTCTTGTAACAGTTATGAGATGATTTAATAGAGTAAATTCATATGTCTGTCTGGATGCTAATGATCGTTGTTTAGTGGAAAGTTGTGAATAGGACTGTCGCAGGGTGTCTGATAATATTATTAAATGTAACTTGAATTTTGTAATTATGCAATCGTAAGCCATTTTCGATACTTATTTATCAAACGCTAAATTGCAAAAAAAAAAAAAAAAAAAAAAAAAAAACTTTTGAAAATTCAATTAGGTAGATTTGAGGAAACTAAAATTACTTCCAAAAATAAAGTTTTTCTTTACTTTTTTGCAATGTCTAGATTGCACTCGATTGCAGAAAAAAAAGCAGTCGCTATATACTGAGTATGTTCATCTTTAATCAAGTGTAAGTTTGAGTTTATTATCGCCTCTTTTATTGGTCGTAATGCAAATGTCAGCTAACAGATAATTGAAACCCTACAGACCCAGACGATTACTGGTGATATTTTCAATAAACAAACAGCAATATGAATATTTTTAGCCTCGAGAAAGAAACAAAGTTAAAACAATTTTTTAATTCCTCAAAGAATCAAGATTTTCTCTAATACGACTGTTTTCCATGGAAAGTATTTTAAATCATTAAACTTATAATTAATATATCCCAAACACAAATTCCTATAAAAAGATTGCATATTAGTTCTAAAAAGTTTGTTCAAGGAATGAATTAAGAAGCAACCCAGGCTATACAGTATACCCTGGGTTGGGGCAGTTTATACTTTAAAAACCGCGGCGCGGTTTATAAAAAAGCGTAAACTGTTCCAACCAGGTTATACCAGTAAAACTTGGGTTGCTACTTAGTATTTAATTCATTCCTTATAACTTAATTTTCAATCAGTAAGAATAGAAACAAAATAATTTCTTCCTTAAAACTTTCTTCAAATTGAAATGTATTGTCAAGCGAATTGACACGTTTTTAACGCTAATCATTGTGGAACACAGGTCATAGATTGATTTTTGATCAAATCAAATGAGGCGTTACTTCCAAAATTAGATTATTTATTTTAAACGTCACTTGGCATTTTGATTTACTCAAAGTGAGATGACACGATTTGTAGGTGAAGTGCTGCAAATTAAGACTTGTAAATGGCACAAAGGCTTTCGAGCATTGAAGGATCACGGGGTCTCGGTTTATACGGTCATATCTGTTAGATTAGTCTCCATGACCTGCAATTGGATTCGAAACCGAGATGTTATTTTCAATTCTTTACTCCGTTACTCTATGGCAAACGCTCTAACTAATGCTCCATACGCGTGACAGTACTATTTTGCTGATAAGATGCAGTAGATAAGCCAACCTTTGTAATAAATAGTTCTTCTTTTAAAACTTTTAAATTAGCAATTTTTATTAAGTAACATGACTTTTTACTTTTCATTCTGGTCAAATGACAATCTTGGAACTCCCTCAAAAATAACATGTTTGAAAATGCCATAGGCCTATGTTTGATCAAAGAAAAGCTGCATGTTAAATTATTAACGTGGATCATATAAAAACCAAATATAGAATACGAACAGCAAGTGGAAACTACTTGTAAGACTGAATTAAAATTGATTTTGAAATGAATTTCTTGGATTGTTATTGTAATGGTAAAAATATATTTAACAAAAGATCAAAATGTAAAAAGCAATGTTTGCTATATGCATACAATTTGCATTTACGCAAGTCCTTACTACATGTATTTTAACATTGCTCTAGAGTTCAATACCTAACTTCATTTTTAAGAGTTGTCCTCTCATTGAAAAAGAAAGGAAGACATTTGTTTTTGGTTTCCAATTACTTTTCTCCCTTAATTTCAAAATCTCAAACAGTGTTGCTATATATGATTTCCTTTTTGAGAAACATTTAGAGTCTCCTTCACAGAAATCTCTGACCTCATTAAGAAAGAAGACAAGTCAAATATATAACAAATGTTACTTATTTCAAATGAATATCAGCAATGCTACTTAATGTAATGGATTCCTTGCGAACAGAAAGCAACATAATTTCAATTTAACGTAAGTAGTGGGGTATAATATTATTGCTAACATAAATTTGTTCAAACACTTTTGTTTATGATGTATTACTAAGTATATCTGACACTTAAAAGATGAAGTAACTAAAAACTTTCTTTTGTTAAAATAATTTTATTGCAAAAAACTTTTATTTTCAGGAATATCTATTAATAAAAAAGGTATTCATATGCTGAAGTATTTGCAATTCCTTTCTTAGATTTTCAGAATTAATAGAATTACTAGAAAGAATTCTCTAAGAAGATGACGATTACGACAAACATCCTTGAAAATTTTACATTTACAGGATTTCGTATTATTTTATATTTTTCAATTATTATGTTGCAATAAACTTTTGACAAAAAGTTGTACTTACCTCATAAGTTCATCAAAAAACTTCTAGCAGCATCAAGTGGAGTTATACACACAATTATCATTTAATTACAACAGGAGAACATCCACCGCGTGGCTCTATACCTCCCTATCTAAAATCGCCAATAAATCTATACCACCTCCTCCTGTCTATGCTGAACTGGTCTTGAATGACGAGGCACTGGGTGAAAGATAACATAGGGACGTGGCATGGCTTCAGAGTGTTCGCAATCAATACCCGTAGAACAAGAGCGCGTGGAATCTGCATAGTGACTGATAATCAAAAATTCGAGAGAGAGATAATGGAGGCATGTTAGGGTAGTTATGTAATTTTTGTATGTTAAGAGTGAGAAACTTCCTCTTTAATCAGAGATTGCAATCAAAGTAGGTAAATAAGAAGTGAAAATACTCATGAAACATTTCTCGGAATGTTCCTTTTCATTTTTCTCTTGATTAATAGAGTGAAATATAAAGATTACAAGCAATAATTAATCTAAAAAGTCAATGCAAAAAATGCAAACTGGAAGCAGAGCAAACTCGGAACTTTACAAATATGGGGTTGGAAACAGTTGCCATTCTTTAGCGAGTGGTCACATCTGATCTGTGCTCATTTTCATGGTCGGGCAAACGAAAATCTCCGTAGATTTAGTGTTAAAAGGATGACCTACCAATCTGTATGCAAAAAAATCAGTTAACATGCGACTTTAAACTAGATTGTATTTTCTGGGCAGTAAAAACAACATTGTCTACATAACAGACTTTGCAGATTGCTGATTTTAAACAAGACAGTTGATATCCTTTGTCATCAATATGTTTTTCAGTAGCTTCTCTCCTTGTAAAAATTGTCTAGATCTGTTCAGATGCATTGCTTAATGCTGAAAATGTGGATTAAGTACCTTTATTAAATTAAGAAATGTATGGCCATGAGCAAGGCCTATTTTTCAGCGCTGCATATCACTCTAGCTATTTTGTGACTTCATTAGGCACGCGTCTGTAATTCTCTTTTTCTCACTTGTGAATTATTGAACACAGATAGATAGCTGGTTTTCACATTACAATGATCGCTTAATACGAGATTTTTTACATATATTTCATATGTTTAATCCATTCAAACAAAGTGTCAACGTCCTCTTCTTCGTGCCTGGTCAATCACCTGGCGTAATTTTCTATAAAATCCATAATATTTATGAAATTATGACACCAGTTAAGAGATAAGAATTCATGAAGATTTTATAAATACATTCTTTAAAGATACGCCTTTGAAGTTTTAAAAAAATCGATAAATTAATCCAAGAATATCTCTTTGCAATTTACCTTTTCCTTTTTCATTAGATTTACGGCTTTTAAGGAATTTTCTTGTTCATTAGAAAGGAAAGACTCTTTTTTTCAAAATCAGACGTTACCCAAATGAAATTTCTTTGAATGCGCGATATATGATATATAATATTTCTCTTTTTTGGGGTTTAAAAATAAGAGTTGTGTTCGTTATCTCCATGTATTTCATTCTTTTATATCAGGATTGAAGTATTCAGATTAAAATCAAAAGAAAAATTTACACCTTGATACAAAGGCTTCAAATTTATTATAATTTTTCACTTTAGAAATTATAATTTGCTTTTACTTTTATTTACCTTTATTTAAAATCAACATAAATATCCTTTTTCCAGACAGGATGAACTATTTCTTTAAAAGAAGAAAATTATTTTTATTAGAACCATATAAATGACATGAAAATAATATTTGTATAACAATCGACCATTGCAATTTACATAGTATATTTTGTACATAACTTTGTGAAATAATTGATATTGATAAATTGATTGCGGAAAAATAAATCCTTAGGTCTACCTTTAATTTGCTTTGATTAACAGAAACATTGCTTTTTTGGTAATACATGTATCAGCAATCATACATAAAGTTAAACCTTGTCTTACTATAGTTACATAAAGTTCTAAATGTTCTATTCTCTTTTCACATGTTATTGAGTGATAATTCTCAACAATGAAATGTACAGTGGTCAGAGCGTCTGCTATAGAGTCGCAGAGTAAGGAGCCAATCCAAGTTCGAATCCTACTGTCGGACGTGGAGACAGGTCGCTCGGATTAAACTGTATAAATATAGGATCCTTCTCAAAGAAAGCACTGTCACGAAATTATCCTTCGCTGCTCAATGGCCGTAAGTGCCGAGTACAGGACAATTTTTCTAGCTCTCCAACGGCAAGTGGTGGAGTCTCCATATGAGTGAAAGATTTTCGAGAGGGACGTTAAACAACATACAAACAAACAGCAATAAAAAAAAACATGGACACCATATTTAAGAATCGTACATGGATAGTAAGAGAAGTCATCACCTCTAGACTAGTCACCCAGCTGTGAGTCTTTTGTATCGATTGGATAATCGGAGTAATCCGTCGCAAAAATAGGTATAAAAGCTTTAGCCTTCACATCAACAACAGGAAAAATACAGATTACGAAACACAGCGATAAGTATAGAAGAATGAAAAGCTTTAGCGTTCACATTAACAACGGGAAAAGTACATGTTAAAAACACGGCGATAGATTGTGCTTCCGAACAAGATAATCGTTACAACCATTTTCAATATATTACAAAATTGACTATTTTAACGAAATTATTGGATGTCATAACATTTAAGTTACTATTGTTATGTTTTTGTATGAAAAAGTATAGTACACAGATCATAAATAAATGTATAAAATCACTTGATAAAAATGAAATGCAGAAAACATCATCCCATAATCATCTTTTGATTGATTGTATATTGTTTAACGCCCTCTCGAACAATTTTCACTCATATGGAGACGCCACCACTTGCCGTTGGAGATCTAGAGCTGCAAATTTTGTCCAAAACTCTGCACTCAGGGCCATTGACCAGGGAGGAATCTTTTTCGTGCCAGTTCCTACTGCGACAAGGGACATCGGTTTATTGGGTCTCATTCGAAGGACCAGTCTCTACGTCCAACAATGGGATTCGAAACCGCGACATAAGGATCAACCCCTTACTTCGCAACTTTAGAGCGGACGTTCTAACTACTGTACCACGCGAACGACATATAATGATTGAATATTGTAACCTAAAAATATCGGAAATTGTTGGTGAAACAGTTTTCTAGAACATAAATAGTCGTTTGACACATACCAGTTTGGTAACATATTGATCACAGTGCATTTAATAGACACAATGCACAAATAGATATGATTTATCCAGGAAAAATATGCCACATCGCCTTAACGTGTGAACATTTTTTAATCATGCAAACGCAACTCAACGTGTGAATGCTGTTGATAAATAGGTAAGGTTAAATAAGGCATTGTTGCTTTGTGTACATGTTTATATAAAAATTTGGTCCTTCAAAAAAATGTATTTTTCTTCTTTTCTCCATTCTAATACGTTTTTAGTTTTAATGATTTTATCATTTGTTCTGTCAAAAAAATAAACATATAATGAATATTTAAAAAGTACATATTGCAATAAAGATAAAGTAATATGTTTTGAGGGAAATATTACATATTTTATTCTTTTCAGAGTACAAGAGATTGCCAAAAACTTTATCCAACTATTATCATCGATACATCCATGAAACCAAAACGAAAAATATGGGGATGGGGATAGGTATGAATCTTTATATGCTGCTTAAAGAGGTATCTAAAGAAACTGATATTCAGATATCCGGACGCTTCACATATCCGGACAAATTGTTAGGAAACATAGCGTCCGGATAAATGAGGCTCCACTGTATATAGTGGGAAAGTGAGACTAAGATAAAATGTGAGCTCTTCTAAGTTTTAGGGTCCTGATGTTTAAACTTGTTCCTTTGTCTTTATGATAATGTAACAAGCAGTCTTTATTATATTTTATGTATAGGTTTATCACTCCATCATTGCTTATAATAAAATTATCTGTTTATAGTTATTTTCACTCACTACCCCTGGCTACAGAAAAGAGATATAAAAGGTTTTTTTTTTTCATTGCGCATTGTTGTAACGAAGACTTCATCGAAACACGTGTAAAAGGCTATGAATTTCAATGATACTTTCAAGCCCTTAAAAGTCGGGGGACGACATTTTCCCTTGGTATACTTTTTTGCTGCTATACATGTAATGTATATTCTTTTTAACCAGATGTCGCTTCACAACTAACTATTTATAACTATAAAAACGAGGTCTAGTAAAATTTCTAAGCTTGAACATTTTACCATATAATAAAACGACTGCAACGATCCAGAATTTTACTGACGAGAAATCTTTCAGGTGTCTACGGCCAGTTATGTTAAATCATCTTATTTTTATCCTTTTCGTTAAGAAATCCATGTGAAAAATTCGAAGCTGTGAATTTGTAATGAATTCTTTCCTGTAAATATATCCAGTTTTATCATTAAAAGTCCATAGGGACAGGCAGAAAATATTTATCAAACTAAATCAACACTAAAAAGGGCAGATATATTGATTTTGTTTTTCTTGACATTATGTAACTGTTAGAAAAAAATGTGTTTTTATTAGCATGAAACAATAAAACTATCACTCTAAGTAAACATAGAATATATCTTTTAATATGAAAGCTGTTAGAACATGTAAAAAATTAAGAGTAAAAGTCAATCAATAAGCCTATCTGGTGAAAAATTCTTTTTTTTTCTTCGCCGTTAAGTGAAAACGTAACAACATTTTTGTAGTGCATGATGCCAAGTTTAACACATACTGATATTTTTTCTTTTTTTTTTTTTGTTCCCCAAACTTCCCGCGTGAGTTAGATGTTTTACAGTGAAAATTGGCAACATTTACATGTAGGTCTTTTGCAGTCTCAAATTGCAAAAAAAATATTTTATTAGCAGAAAATATACTTGAACTTTGTATTCATGTATATAAAAAGAGAACGCCGATCTCAGTCTAAAATAATAATTACATACACGTTCTTCATTCAGATGAAACATATATGATATGTAATGTAATATATATATATAAGTATATAATGTGAAAGAAAAAAAAATTCTGAATTTAATTTCAACTAGAGACTGGCGCCAACATCATTAAAAGATAGAAATACATGTTATTTTAGAAAAAGAAATTTATGTTAACTTACAAATTAAAAGTTTTTTATCGTTCGTCATGGTGGGTAACAGTCGACAGGAGATGCTCACTCGTCCATTTCACCTGATCTATGATCCGATATCCGACATTTATCAAAATTAAGGAGGCTTGGGGTAAAAAAAAAATTGAGCCATCATATTTAACTTACTTTTTAGGTAATGATTTCCTAAGATGTCAACTATCATTCGGCAAAGAAAAGTATCATCCATTTGTGTTTTAAAATTTGATCATTTTAATCATATCTTTATATGAAGCTCTTTTTCTGAAGGAAATCAATAAAGTCTAAAAAAAAAAAAAAAAAAAAAATGTCCACAACCGCCCATCCCTCTTAAGCCCTACATGAAATTATTTATATATCAATTTTTCCAGAAATTCTTAAAGCTTTTCCTAAAAGAGGGTAAAGTGCATGATTTGACTACAATTATTTATTTCAACCCTGATTTTTTCTCTGACCAGTTACCAGGCCCTTGATTTTATAATGAATTAAGCTACAGAATAATCTTTTCTCTACCTGATTAATAAGTATTAACGGAGGATGTGTCTGATCAATACTGGATGTTTTTTACTCGAAGGCACCTTATCACATTTGTATATAGAATTTCCGGAGCTTTCTATTATTTTGACTAAGTGGTTCTGAAGATGATTTTCAATTATATTGGGATCTTTCTCATCATACCATGTCAAAATATTTTGACATGTTTTTTTTTTTCTAGACAGATAGAAAGACATTTTGAGGTAACACGACACAAACTAACTTTTAACTTTTTAAAACTCATGAAAATGAAAACATACGTCATAATTAAATGAGCAAATTGAATAATTTTGATCGCACAGATTTTAATTTTTCATTCAAAGCATCACAATAATGGAATTTTAAGTGACAAAAATTGTATAAATCAATAGAATTCTTGCAAAAAGATTTTTATCAAAATGCATATTAATAATATTTTTGACGAAATGTTCTTTCATAGATTATCAAAGGTCATTCATGGTTTTTGCTTAAATTACAGATGCTTTCATGGTACCTTCAGAGATTGCAAACAAAAGTGTATCGACACGTGATAGCGTTTCAAAATGAGTGAAAAATGTAAAAAAAAGAAAATAATATATAAATCTAAAAATAAGAGGCCCATGAGGCCTTATAGGTCACCTGAGCATCATGGTACAACTTTCAAAGCACTGAATTTGGTCGGTGTTTTTAACCAGAGGCCATGGGATTCACAATTTTGAAGAGGCATCATTGCTCATCATAAGTATATACACTAAGCGTGCTTAGTTTGGTTTCTCAAATCTCATAAGCAGAGTAGGGGGACAGAAATACATTTCAGTAGATATAAGCAATAAACAATTACAGTGCCCTCATCCCACAGGAGCCGCTGACCCTTGGGCCACATATATCTCAATTTTGAAAAAGGCACCCTTACTCACCACATATGTTTGATTTAAAACAAAAAGCAGATTTCAAAGCATAAATTCATTTTCAGTATTTTATCATAAGAGCCTCCCCTCTACGGTATCCTAAACCCATGGGCTTTAAAATTTACAATTGAAAGAGATAATCTTCTTCGTCCTAACTAAGTAGGTACTCAGTAGTTCATCTGCTTAGTACCCAGAATCAGAGGAGATTTTTCATAGAATTAATACATTTCCGTTATTGTATAATCAATAGAGTCCAGCACTAACACCAAGACCCCTGACCCTGGGGACATGAAATTTAAAATTTTTAAAGAGGCACTCTTGCTGATCATAACTATGTTTGTAATTAGTTTGTTTTTTACCCAGGAGCAGATCTGTTCTAGAGTAGAACACCAGAACCCCTGACACTGGGGCCATTAATTACAAAAATTGGAAGAAGGGATCTTTCTCATCATACCTTGTAACTTTGTAGTTAGTTTGTTTAATAGCAAGGATCAAAGAAGAAGAGCTAATTAATGCACTTTTGCTATTGAATCAATAGAGCCCTGTCCTAACACCAAAACCCTTGATTCTTGTGCCATGAACTTCACAATTTTGGAAGAGACACTCTTCCTCATCATAACTATACATTAAAGTAGTTTGTTTAATACCCAGGTGGAGAGGAGAAGTTTTTCAAAGAATTAATGCATGTATTTTCACTATATAATCATTGAGCCCCACACTAACACAAGGACCCCTAACCCTAGGGCCATAAACTTCACAATTTAGGAAGAGACCTCATCATAAGTTACATGAAGCTAATTTGTTTAATACCTAGAAACAGAGGAGGAAATTGTCAAAAATATAACATATTTTCACTGTGAAATCTATACAACCCCGCCCTAGCACTAGAACCCCTGACCTTGGGGCCATAAGTTTCAAAATTTTGATAGAAAACCCAATGCTTATTACGAGTATGCCTACAGTTTGACAGCATGGTGTCCAGGAATAAAGAAGATTTTTAAATATTGTGTAGATTTTTGTTGTTTTGGCCACATCCCTTAGGCCTCAGGGGGCACCATGAAATTCACCATTTTTGTTTCCCTTCACCTATAAATGCTATATGCCAAATTTAGTTGAAATTGTTTGAGTAGTTTTAGAGAAGAAGCTAAAAATTTTCAAATTTTAACGCATGGTGCACAACGGACGACGCACGACAACGGACAAAAGCGTATAGCAATAGGTCATCTGAGTGACAAACAAGCAAGAAGTATTGTGGAACGACTCTTCATGTCCTACGTTGGGGTTTGAATAAACAACAAAAGAATATACTTAGAAGGTGATACCTTCACTCAAACAACTGTGCTATGCTGGTGGCATCAAAATAACTGGTTGAGAAAATAATGTTATCAAATATATGTGTTAAGAGGAGTATTTTCAGCAAAAAAGACAAAGAAACCATCAAAAAGTGTAGAAACAAATTAACGTTATAAAACAAAGTTGAATCAAGCAAGCATTGAACGTTATTATGTACAACATTTATCTTTAACACCCTACTGTTCTGCAATAGTCTCCTAACAGTGGCTGGTAGAGCATTCTTGACACCAATGTTATCAAAATAATAAACATTTCTATTTAGGGAATGATTTCCTTGTAATGTCGTGATTTTGTGCAAATTGTTCTCTGCAGTAATGTTTGTTACTTCTTTTTTTAACTAAATATTGATTTCCTGACATGCATGGGTAATTGAAATTTTTAATAACGTTTATTTGTTCTGAATTAAGATCCCTGTCATGCTTGAGACAAACGTTTTTATTAATTTTTTTTTTTTCGAAACTTGAATGCAATGATTATTACTATAGTTTTGCTACATGTGCATTGAAAGGAAGCTTAAAAAAGAGAATTGAAATGCTCTAGAATTTAGATTCAACTGTATCTTTTTCAAATGACAATTTTCAATTAAAAATTTCTAAAATATGTAAGACTTTTTTTTTTAATTTTGAATGCAATGATTATTCTCTGCAGTAATGTTTGTTACTTCTTTTTTTTTTTTTTTTACTAAATATTGATTTCCTGACATGGGTAATTGAAATTTTTAATAACGTTTATTTGTTCTGAATTAAGATCCCTGTCATGCTTGAGACAAATGTTTTCATTAATTTTTTTTTTTTTCGAAACTTGAATGCAATGATTATTACTATAGTTTTGCTACATGTACATTGAAAGGAAGCTTAAAAAAGAGAATTGAAATGCTCTAGAATTTAGATTCAACTGTATGTTTTTTCAAATGACAATTTTCAATGAAAAATTTCTGAAATATGTAAGATTTTTTTTAAAATTTTGAATGCAATGATTATTTTTCTGGTGTGTATACATTGAAAGGAAGCTTATAAAAATAGATTGAAATGTTTGAAAAATTCAGATACAACTGTACTTTATTTTTCAAATGACAATTTTCTAAAAATTAATACACTTACTCTAAATCTATAAAAGTTGTGCATTTATTTGTTTTTGATATCAAGTAAATGTTTTAAGTTCACCTACACCGACGGCTCAAGTGAACTTTTCTGAACGACATTTGAACGTTTTCTTTCTTTTTCGTTGTTGGCGTTGTTGTCATTTTCGTTTTAAACTTTTCACAGTTTTATCTTTTCCACAATCACAGGAGCATTTTCAAACAAACTTGGTGCAGATTTTTTTGGGGTAAATGGAGTTCAAATTTATTCTAGAAAAGGGTCACGCCCTCCTCCAAAGGGAGATATAATAACATGATAATGAAAAATTAACGGTATCTTTAATCTTATTCTCAGGAACCCATGACCCAGGAAAGATGTAACTCATGTAGTATCATTGTCAGATTGTGCAATTCGATTTTTGTTTCAAATCAGGACCCTCGGGGGTAAGATCGGCCTACAAATGAGGCTGAAAGTTTAACATTATGATATAAAGAAAAAGTTTTTAAAAATCTTCTCGAGAACAGTAATGTTATGATTGGACTTATATCATGAAAACGCATCCTCAAGTGGTGTTTATTCAAGTTTCGTCAAATCATTCCCCTGGGTTAGGGTTGGGCCACAGTGGACAAATAGAGTTTTACATAGGAGTTTATAGAAAAAAAATTCCTTAGAAAACTTCTCAAAAACAGCAAAGCCATGATTGGAAATATTGATATGAAAGATTCCTCAGGTGGTGTAGATTCCAGTTTTAACAAATTATGACCCCCGAGGGGAATGTGTGGCCACATTGGATAATCAAAGTTTAACATAGGTGTGTTTAGGAAGCATCCTTAAAAAGCCTCTTCTTAAAAACAGAGAAGTCATTATTGGTCATACATGTATTTATAAAAAAGCATTCTAGGATAGCATGAATAGTGTAAATTCAAGTTTATCCAAATCATGGCCCCCATGAGTAGGGCAGGGCCACAATGAAAATTTCAATTTTTAAGAAAAAAGCCATAGTTAGTCAAAGAAATATATAAGTATCCTAGATTCTGTTTTGTTCGAATCATACTCCCCTTCACTTCTGCGTGAAGATCGCGATCCGGACCACTTACAGGTATGCATTTAAACTGTTCAACACTAAACTGAGGTTTAGCTCTTTTTCCTAGCCACAGTACTCAGGTAAGCATCATAATTTTTTCTACTAAGTCGGTTTTTCTTTTAATTTCAAAGAACCTAATAAAGTGACAACTATCCCTCAAATAAGATCATTTATTTTCATATATATGTAAAGCACATTATTTTTTTCAAAGACATTCAGACAAATATGCATATAATGTGAACAAACAGCTTGAAGCACTTGCATTTAGAAAGATAAAAGACATACAATTGAAGACGCTTGTGTAATCAGAATATTAATAACTGTTTCAAAAGCGTAAACTAACATCACCAAATGGAAACCAATAATAACGTTACAGAAATTACATTGTTTCCTTCTATTGTATAAACTCTTTTATTATGTAATTTTCGAAAATAATTTCCTTAATTCATAATTTCCCTTCAGAGCAAAGCCATAATAACAAGATACATGTGAACCAATAACAACACTTGCTTGATTTGAATTAAGTATTTGATTCCCTTCAATAATGACAAATACTTGTAAATCAATAATGGCAAAGCCATGTCTTTTATAACATTCGGTTTTCAAAACAACAATTTAGTCACCCACGTGGCGGAGTGGTACGAAGTCTTCTGTAGAGTTGCTGGATAAAGAGTTGATCCTTGCGTCGAGGCTTTGAATCCCACTGTGGGACGTGGAGACAAGTCCTTCAGGTGAGACAAAAGTAACCGAGCTCCCTTTCGCAGTAAGTACTGACACAAAGAAGATCCCTCAATGCTCAATGGTCCTGAGTGCAGAGTATACGTAAAAATAATTGCAGCTCTCCATCGACAAGTGGGTGGCGTCTCTATGTGAGTGAAAAATTCTCAGGAGTGACTTTAATTATGAACAAGAAACAAATTCTAAACAAGAGGCCCATGGGCCAAATCGCTAACCTGAGCACACTGGCTAGGAAATAAAAGAAGAAATCACTTCAGTATTGAGAAGTTTACATGCGGGGGTCTGAAATTTTAAACTACCAACTACCTAATGATGCTTCCATACAATAAATGCCTTTGCTGCTTTTGAGCAGATTATTTTTTCCTATCTATTCATTTTATCCCCCCCATTGTGGCCCAGCCCTACCCCTGGGAGCCCTCATTTCAGCCAGTATGACTTTTTACTGCCTTAGGATGCCCCCCATATCAATATGATTGAAAATGGCTTTTCTGTTCCGTGGAAAAAAATTTCCTTGATATTTTTAGGTAAAACTTTGATTCCCAATTGTGGCCCACCCTACCATCCGTACTTCCCATTCATGACTTAAACAAACTTGAATCAACACTACGTGAGGGTGTTTACATAAAGATATGACCAATTATGGCTTTGTGGTTCTTCAAAAAGAATTTTAAAAAAAATTAATTTTCCAATGTATGCATTCCTATGTAAAACTTTAATTGTCCATTGTGGCCCCGCCTTACCCCTGGGGGTCATGATTTGAACAAACTTGAATCTACACAACCTGAGGATGTTTTCACATAAGGTTCATCTTTCCTGGCCAAGTGGTTCTTCATAACAAGATTTCAAAAATTTTATCCTATGTATTCCTAAGTAAATCTTTGATCGTCAGTAGTGGCCTTGCACTACCCAGTGGTGCTTGAGAAGGAGATTTTTAAAGATTTTTCCTATATATTCCTATGTAAAACTTTGATCGTCAATTGTGGCCCCGCCCTACCCCCGGGGTCATAATTTTAACAAACTTGAAGGATGCTTCCATATAAGTTTTATCTTTACTGGCCCAGTAGTTCTGGAGAAGATCTTTTTTTAAATTTCCTATGTATTTCTATGTTAAAAGTTGATCAGCCATTGTGGCCCCGCCCTACCCCCGGGGGTCATGATTTGAACAAACTTTAATCTACACTACCAGAGGATGCTTCCACGTGAATTTCATCTTTTCTGAACCAAGGGTTCTGGAGAAAATTTTCAAAGATTTTTCCTATATATTCCATGTATGAATCTACTGGACACTGTCTAGTTTTATCAAACACTTCGAGCTCAACACAATTCCAAAAATCAACCCAAGATTGACACTACTGGTATACTGTGTTAATGATCAAATATAAATACAAAGGTTTACTGTAGTAAAAACAAAACAAATCATGCAGGGTAAGCGACAATAAACTAACTAAAACCCGAAAAGGAGCCCAAAATGTACAAAGGTAAGGAGCAATGACGAACAAATTTTCATCGGAAAAAAAATTGATTAAACATCTGAGCAATAGTTTTTCTTATTTTTTTTCCTTAAAAAGTAGGAAAATTACAAGCTTATCTCCTGAATTGATTTTTATAAAATATGCTGACATTGCATATTTTTTTTATTTTACTTTCATTGTATTATTTATTCAAGAATGTTAAACGCAGGCTAAGATTGATTGATTTCTTTGACTCCTTTTTACACGTTCAAGTATTTATAATCTCATATTTGAAAAATATACATTAATAAAAAAGATATTCCTTAAGTTAAAGGTGAATTTAAAAATATACATTTTATGCAACTAAAACTGTAGAGACATTCATAAAAACGCAATTCTCTCCTTTCTGAAAGGATATATTTACAGATAAATGTAAAAAACAAAACAACATATTTTACCATGAGCTTCAAATGTATCAGTGGAAATTGTAGTTATTAGATTTCTTTTACTTCTTTCAATCGAATTCTGCTTTATACGTCAGCTAGAATGCTTTCAACAATTCGAAGAACGATCACATCTTTGAACCCTATTATCATTTATTTGACTTTGTATTCCTCGCACGAACCTATGTTCATTATTCTGACAATTTACCTACAAATGATAACGGAAAAGCATAAATACGTTCGATCTCTTACAAGTTTTCTTTAAGCAGACTTCTTATGTCACGATCTGTAGGTCAATCAGAGTGGAAATATATTTCAATTTATGTCGAAAAAATAATTATAAAATACCTACATGGTGGCCAATGTCTTCTTTTAAAAAACATTAAAGTTCATTTACAGTATTCTAATCTTAAAATGTCAAAAAAACTTCTGCTAGACTTTAAAGAAGTCTTATTTAAAAACCAGAGATAACTTTTAGATATACCGTAATAAGACTAGATTAAGTACACGGAATCGGAGTAATACTAAATATTATATTTCTAATTCATTGTCAAATGTTAGACAATTTATGTTGCCACATTTGACTAACAATAACACATTTTCCAAGTAAACAGACAAATGTTTTTCCAATAATGGGTACATTACAAGAAAGCAAGACAATGTTCTCTAGGATATCTTTGTCAAATTGGACATGACTTGTAACAGGTATAATCCGCTATCGTATCTTCAATCATTTTAGCAAGAATGGAGACAATAACGCTTATTTTGCAGAAAAGCTAATGGAATGCATCCTACTATTGAAAAATAATTAAAACAGTTATGATGATTAAAAGAAAACCAGTTACATATACTTTAGGCGGTTGAGAATAAGAATACCATAGGCGGTTAAACTTAATCTTCATAAGCCTCTATTTTCTTTAAGAAGCCTTTATTTAAAGAAACACAAAATATGCGGGTCTTCCGACTTCATTTTCATATCAACAATAAACTTAGGGTCGCCGGTGTGGCATAGGCAGCAAGAGTGGAATGCTTGCTTGTTCCAACTTTGGTTAAAATTTGCCCAGCGATTCATTCAATCATAACTTATTTTATTTCAATTTTTTTTTGCCCTAGGTACCTTACCATTTTTTCCTCAGACGGGAGGGGACAAGAAAACATATTTGTTTTAAAGGTGACCCTAGGTCTTTTTCCTGTCAGCATTGGTCCTACGTGTAATATGCTGCCGCATTTCTTGCCATTATTATTAAATGGACCCGCCGATTGAAATTATTGGTCAAATAAATTCTTCAAACCTAAAATAATTTTGATCTTAAGTCTGCGATTTTATTTTAATTATGTGTATTAGCATATAATCGTTATAAACTGATGGAGTGAATGAAAACCATTTGATGTGGTTTATAAATTTGAACTCATTAAATTGTAATCAAGAACAAGGTAAAGTCCTAATACAAATTAAGCCCTGTATTTTTCTGAAATATGAAAGTGATATAAGAAATTAAATTCATTCTTTTTGAATGATAAGGATCCCATGCAGTAAGAATACATAAATTGTTTTCCTCATATAAATTCCTAAATGCTAATTGTGACGTCATTAACTCGTGCATTTCCCCTATTTTCTTAAAATGTTGCAGAAGACATCAATTTTTAGTGGAATTTTCTTTCTGAAAACATACTCTGCCACCGTCGCCCACAAAGATTTTGAGATATGTGATTTTTCAAAGCCGTTTACATAAAATATCAAAAAATTGTAGTGGGCGACGGTGGCAGAGACTATCTTGTAAAGGAAAATAAGCACAAAAATGAGTCTTTCTGAGGCTTTTCTGCATTAAAGTTTGAAATGTACCAAATTAATTACGTCATATTTCCAGAGCGGTCTTCCTTCATGCTATATTTTTTAACTATTTATCATATTCACCTACTCAACACTTGTTAAAGCCAATATCATGGCTTCTTAAGAACATTCGATTTTTAGGGCGCAATAAAGCATAAACTGTACCTTCTTCTTTTTGTTTTCGTGGGTGTATTCAATAATTTTCCTTTGCAAGCTTACCGGTACAATTTATAGAAAATATGAAAAAAATACCCTAATTCATTAATATTTGGAAAAATGAGAAGTATTAGAAGACTCAAAATGTCTGTTTATCTCGTAAGATTTCAGTTTTTCTGAGAATTGGATAAAAAAATCGAAATAAATGACATCGTTTACACAGATATATCCGATTTATTTCCTCCAAAAAAGACAAGCTGGCGACACGGAAGCTAGCAAGCAAAATCTTGAGATATGGTCATTGCAGTATTTATCGTTATACAAATCCATTTCAGTATTCGCATTCCTTTGTACATGTAATAATATCTTTAATGAATTTGAAATATTAATGTTTCAGGTTTTTATTCTAACAATGAACAAAAACTATTCTGTGAAATATTTTAAAGTGTTAATTCCATAAGCTCTGTAATAACATATCACAAAGTTTATATTATATCAAACAGAATTTAGCTTCCTCTTCACAACAGCGATATCAGTATTATTAATTAGATTATTGTAAATACACAAAGTAGTTTAACGCCCCTCTCGAGAATTTTTCATTCATATGGATACGCCAATACTTGCTAGTGGACATCTACAATTGTTTGTCCTATACTCGGCACTCAGGGTCATTGAGCACTGAGGAGCCTTTTTCATTCTAGCACTTACGTATACTGTGGCACATGTCTTCGGTTTATACGATCTCATCCAAAGGACTGGTCTCCACTTCCACAGTTGACTTTTTAAGTGTACACCATAAGTTTAACCTATGAATTGAGTTTAATTTTTAAAACTAATTATACATTCCATAATACTCTTACAGCTTTAAAGTTAGGATAATTTATGATTTACACGTGCGTGAAATTGTATGTAAATAAATGTAAAAACTTTTAAGGTACGTCTTTAAATATTTTGTAAAATTAGAGTAAAGTTTACACTGATTTTACACGCAGAATTAGAATCTTTAAATATTACGCATAACATGAATAATTGGAGAAAAACATTTCTTTTAGCAGATTAAAAAATCCGTAATAAAATTCATACAACGTCTAAGTTTATAAAATCATGTAAATTCAAAAATATGAATACCACACAAGTTCCTACGAAATATCTGTAATTTTAATGTTGAAACTTGAAATATTATGAAGGATATTTCATATCATATTTATATTTGTACGTTCAACGTTATTTATGGATACCTGATATGGCAGTGCTCTGTTTGGAACAAATGAAAATGCAAGGTTGGAATTGAATGGGCATTTAATTAATAAATCAACACAAAGTGTTATCAACAATACAAACACAGTTCAAAACATTTGGTAATAGAAAGAAACACATATAGTATGTATCATCATAAAATTTTACTTTTAACGTCACTTTTGAAGTAGTTAAAAATGCTATCTTTTTAATAGATTATCTTTGAGAACCAAATACGAAGTCTTGTATGTTTTATGTTTTTAGCAATCAAATTAAAAATCATTTAAGTGTACATGTAAATCAGTATATTTTTACATTAAAACTTTGTAAAAACTTTCATTTTTTTAGTTTATTATAAAATGATTTCAAATTAGTATGATTGATTCAAAACAAAAGAGATAACATTTTAATAATTATGCAAACAAAGCAAACATAACTTACAAATATTTATAAACTTCATGCTTATAATCTAATAGAATTCTTATTCTTTTTTTTAAATTTTTGTTATTCGTTTTACTTCTAGTTATAAATGCACCATTAAAAGAAAGATAACCAAAACTGTTATTTTAAATTATTTATGTTAAATGTCCTTAACTTGGTAAAAAAGAAAAATAAAATGATATTATTTTAATACGTTGATATATATTTATAAGAAATTAGTAACAAGTTTGTAACTAAGTTTGTCTATACTAATAGGAAGTATGAACGCATTTTTTTTCTATAGGAATCAACTGTATAAACCTTCTATGTTCCGAATGGGATTATTCAGGCGAAAAAAGCATATGTACTTTTGTTTACTTTCCATATCAATGTGATTTAAATGTATCCGCCTATTTGCAGGTGACTTTAATTCGATGGTAGTCCCGTTCAAATTTCCGGAATTTAAGGCTTTTACATGTTCTTTTCAATGACATTGTCTGTAATTATAGAAATATGTATGACCAAAAATCAGTGCATAAATATCAAAAGCATAATGATGCACAATAATTATAGATTAATTTAACGATAAATATTGTAATGTAAAGATTAAAAGGAGTAGCTGAAAAGATTCTAAATGAATGAATGTTTATGAATGTTAGCAAAGGATCAATCCTCCATTAATTGTTACGGGAAAATACAATTTCTTTGTTAAAATGGAGAAATATGAACCATGTCCTATACATGTATTTAAATGTATATAATTGAACATGCTAGTAGAGACAAAACGGGATAATTAGAATATTAAACGTCTTAAGGTATGCACATAAAGCAAGTTTATTTTGATACTGTGATATTTCATTTTTAAACAACGCATTAAGAAAAACTTCAACATCAAAGCAATTTAGATTCAAAACAAAGAAAGTTTTAAATTTCTTGTTTTATTTAAATAAACAGAGAGGCAATAAGGAAGATCTAAAGTAATATCAATAAATTCACGGTTCATTTCAGAGGTCTAAGACAATCTCCAGCCGGAAAAACTTGAAACACCTTGGGCTTCAACATTTCGATCACCACCAGTTATTCTAACGAAAACGTGTTGTCCTCGTCGGACATATACAAGCACGGTTGTTGATCCACTTCCGTACCCCTCGTCACTATCGACGATTAATTTCCCCTTGACGGCCCCTCCGGCCACCAGTTCCGAGATTACCCACTGCTTGTGGTTGGTCATCAAGGTCCAGGTAAAAACGTAATACCCAGAGCGGGGGCACACGAAGACACCGCTGTGGCGATTGTATCGGTTTAATTTGTTGACGATAACTTGATTGAAAGGAACGGTTCCATGGTGATTTCTGAGATTGTGAGTTAGCCTTGCATAGAAGTATGCATTGTAGTAAGGTGCATGACGTATGAATCTATTTTTTATGTCTGAAAAAGAAAGAATATAATTGAACATGTGATTAAACAATACTTTAAAGAATATGTCAACCGAATGATGGTTAGGGAAAAATAAAAAGAACAAGTAAGAGGAATATTCGACTTTAATATTTAATCATAAATTCATTATTTTTATGTAAATTTACCAGACTTTCTGCAAATTTTGTTGCTTTAAAACATGTCAGTACTTCACAAAAAAGAACATCTGAATTTAAATTATAAAAATTACATGTATATCAATAGTGGTTGGAAGTGCATTTCAGTAACAAACATAGTTAGTAACCACTATTGAAATACGACCACTATTGAAATAGTTATATCAATAGTGGTTGAGAGTGCATTTCAATTAAGGAATGAAGCTTACTTCAACTTATGTTATCCGATATCACATAACTTGGGGCAGTTTACGCTTTATAAACCGCGAAGCGGTTTATAAATAAGCGTAAACTGCCCCAAGTTTGTTATATCGGATAACATAAGTTGAAATAAGCTTCATTTCTTATTATTTAATTTCAATGTACACAACGAGACAATATTTCCTCCAGAATAGGGCTTCAAAGTGAGCATTATTTTAAAAGTAACGTCGAGCGGAGTGATACGTTTTTGACGTAACTCATTGTTACAAGTGAAATCAAATTATTAGCAAACATAACAAACATAACCACTATTGTAATACGACCACTATTGAAATAATTATATCAATAGTGGTTGAGAGTGCATTTCAATAACAAACAAAGTTAGTATATCCACTATTGAAATACGACCACTATTGAAATAATTATTTCAATAGTGGGTGAGAGTGAATGTCAATATGGTATCCATAGGTTTCAACCACTTTTGAAATACTAACGGTATTGAAAGAAAAGTTTCACCGTTGGCATTATTAGCGAGTGTTTCGAACTCGCTAAAATTAAATATCACGTAAAAAAAATGTGTTTAATTGGTATGGCTTCATTAGTGAACATTTTAGAATCAATAGAATTAATTCTGGCTAAAAATAAAATACCATATTTTAAGGACAAATCGCAAAATTTGCTAAAATTTCCACTTATACGGTATTTCAATAGTGGTCGTATTTCAATAGTGGTTATTACCTATGTTTGTTATTGAAATTCAGTATCACCCATTATTAAAATAATTATTTTAATAGAGGTCGCATTTCAATGGTAGTTATTACCTATGTTTGTTATTGAAATGCACTCTCAACCACTATTGATACAATTATTTCAATAGTGGTTGTTACCTATGTTTGTTATTGAAATAGACTCTCAACCACTATTGATATAATTATTTCAATAGTGGTTGCATTTCAATAGTGGTTACTAACTATGTTTGCTATTGAAATGCACTCTCAACCACTACTGATATAATTATTTCAATAGTGGTCGTTATTTCAATAGTGGTTGCAACAGTGCACTACTTAAAATTAACAGCTACACATGATTGAAATTATTTTCAATGATTTTTTAAACATGCTTTATTTAAATTTCTGTTAAGATGGCTCAAAATCTTTCATCCCTTTAATTACTAATTTGAAAATTTAAAGATTGAAGATGTTCCAACTTTTTTTAAGCACAAAGTTATTACATGAATTTATTTTTCCCTAATGAATTAGGATGTTGCACTTCTTTTGCGTTTCAGTATATTTCCTCCATATGTCAGGTAGCTTTATCGATCAATTTGACAGATATTGTATAACTCCCGTGTCGAATACAGGCTTTAAATTTGAAGACATATACCGGTAAATGGTAGCGTTTCCATATGAATGAACATTCTTGAGAATGATGTCAATCAACTAAGACTTATTTAACATATTTTTTAAAGTCAAATATGGCGTATTTTTCATAACTTCAGACTAACTAAATTCTACAAGATCTTTCTATTTGTTTTGTTACTTTTATATAAAGATAGGACTTTCCTGTAAATTATACAGTTAAATTCATCGCGTTTCATAGATATCACAGATTTAAATCAATAACCGATTTCATTCAGACTCGGAATTTAATCAACAGCTCAGATAAGCCATATACATGTATAGCTTTAAGTTGAATTACTGGAAATACCACATCTTTTATAGTCAAACTGTGTTTGCATGAAGACCAAATTGATAAAAAAATTCGACTGAAATTCGATTGCTTTAGTTCTTTCTTTCGGTATCGAATTAATGATATTTTAATCATTCATATAAGTTCTTACTTAGAGTAGTTACTAGGGACATTTATTGCCATCTTACCTGTAATGGCGGCTTCGTCTTTCAGACATGCGCAGTAGTTGACCAGAAAGAAGGTAACACCAAGACACAATACGAGCATTGTTTCGATCAAAGTCAGTAATATGTCGAGTGGAGTATCCATTCTTATTTATAGAAAAACTGAATATTTGCAGATAGAGGCATGTTTTAGCAATTAATTAAGGTGTATGACAGATATCCTACACGTTTAATGTTTATTTTCTGTTAACATCTTGCCAATTCTATATAATTTCATTGATTGCCATGAACAAAATGAAAATTATCAATAATATGTCCAATATCAAAATAATTAATGACAAAACACTTATTTGAAAGAGATCATATTTCAAGAAATTATTTTCCAAGAAATTTATTTTTTACATATTTAATTTGTATGATAAATGAAATATGTTTCAAATTCCAATAAAAGCAGTTGACAAGCTAGGATTTATAGTATTTCACTCTGTTAAAATATATGAAGTTGTGCATGCGTCAGTGTTTTGCAGTTTTCTAATAAACATATGTTTCAAATGCACTGAAAAAAGTAATACATTGCCAAGTAATGCGTTTTAAATATCCAATACAAAAGTATATTTATGTAAATAATATATAAAACAGGTTTACAAATCTATCAAAAAAAACATTTTAAAGAAGTATAAATTCAAATATTTTATTAACGTAATGGAATTTTATGCATGCTTTCATCTAATTTCTTACACCTTGACGTTTGCAATTTTTGTCCTTTAAGATAGGAGAATATATGTGCTTTATGATCCTACATGTACATGTTACTGCAATATATTTACATTCATAGTATTTTTTTTTTAAAAAATCCATCCAGGACGTTCAAATATCTATAACATACCCAAAACCTTGTAACCGCGCGTTAGAATACACAGTAGGAACTATATGCATTTCAATACTCTATGAGCACCAAAATGTAATTTTTATTTCAATGGAATGTAAAACTATAATTCTTATAATTTAACGTTAAATATACAAAAAATGTGCGTTAGACATTAATTTACCACTTTTTTCTTGTAATGTTCGTTGCGTTATTTAACTGCACAACGTCACAAACGGATCTTGCGTCTCTTAAGTCTCTTCAGTGCAACAGTTTTGAAGGGTGCTAAATGCACATTAAAAATTTACAAAATAAACAGTTTGGTCGTGGTTTGCGACGATGTACATGTATATATCCTTGTATAAAAATTGATTAATTGATGGTTTATTTGTTGCTTAACATCCCTCTCGAATTTTATTAATCCTACATATGGAGATGATTATTCAACTTTAATTAGCACCTACTGCCATTGTGAAGTGAGGAACTTTTTTCTTGTCAGCACCTACTGTAACACTGAACCTCGGTTTAAACGGTCTCATCCGAAGGACTGGCCTGGGGGCCATAAAACAGTCGAGCTCACTTTTGATCTCAGTCTCACTTTGCCACTATATATTCCTTTGGTAAAAGTGAGACTGAGATCAAAATGAGCTCGTCTAAATTTTTTGGCCCCCAGGCCTGGTCTCAACGTCTCACAATGGGATTCAAATTCTCACTCCGCGACTCTCAACTTGACGCTCTAACCTCTGCACCATGCGAGCGACCTTTATATAAATAGAAAGAAAGAAATAAATGTCTTTTACGATCCACCTTTAAATTGCTTGTCAGATTTTTATTAATTGTCACAGTATAAAGAAATTGCAATAAATTCGAATAAAAATCAAGGTTAATGTACAGGTATAGGTTTGATACAAGTGACGTAACAATGTGTACACGAAACTTTAACGTGCACGTTATATTTGACGTCAAGGTCAGTAATATGATTTAGTTATACGTATACATGTACGCATTCAAATTTTCGTGAAATATGAATAAAGTAAATTAATTGTAAAGCAAAGATGTCATAAATAACGAATAATTATTATATGTATTGTCATTTCACTGCAGTGAAGTGCTTAGAATTTAAATATTTTGTTTGTCTCTACAGGACAACCTTTTTATGCACCACTTAAAAAATGGGGACAGTCATACCGATTCGAAATTGACAACCAAAAAAGACCACATTAAGCGGGTTATGTAATTTTTTCTGCAATAGCTGCGACCATTAATTCCAGTAATAACAAACAAAGAAAGACAATTCATTGTTTATATTTACATCTGTTTAAATAATCATTTAAAGTAGAATTAAAAAGATTAATTATTGTATTAAAGACGTACAACACACTGGGGGAGATAACCCTTGCGATTTCAATTGAACGTTTGACGTGACGTCAAATTAACGTCAAAAATAAAGCGTCAAAACGACGAGTAAAACGATCCCGATGTATATCAATCTTGAAAGAAAATTGGGATACGGGGCTTGGCTGTGATTGTGCGTACCATACTCAATCAATAAGTATGTTTTAATGAACCCGATTAAACTCCGTAAAAAGCAATACATAAAATACCATCCCTTAATGTTCATTTCATTGCATTTCATATACAATAAATTGTATTTTTGATCAAAGCGCAGCATTTTTTTTTATTCTGAAAATTTTATTTTACATTGCCGAAATTCTCATTATGTACAATTGGCTATATAACATTCCGATTAATGGTCTTCATTACAATTTGTGTATATACGATATAAATAGTGTTTTTCTTCTTTAATTAAATAAAACAACAATAAATAAACAAAAAAATCGATGTTGTTCTCAGACCCTTACTGATCAAAGAGGAACAACTCTGAAAATGTAGGAGATGTTTATTTTCCTCCCTTTAGTCACGGTTTGCCACAGAATCAGATACATTTACAGCAAGACCTGATAAATCCGAGAATTGAATACTATAGACCTCATATACACAATGTAAGTATAGAATTGAAAAGAATTGTTCACTTGTACTGAAATTATCTGCATTTATGAATATCCTATTGCAGCAAATCGTTTGACTTTCTGTCAACAATGTCGGTTCGCATTTCCTCGAATCAAAACAAAACGTAGCCTGTAAGATTTAAAAAAAAAATATCAAAGTGCGATTTGATATAAATCGAAATAGATGAAGAGTTTCATGTTTGATATTTTGAAGTTAATGTGGACGAATACGGATTTTCATTTTAACTTTATTAGAAGCGACGACATTGAAAGAAATGCGTACAATATCATGAGGGGTGTGTATACATCTATGCAAATGTCGATGTATCCCCACGGCCACATTCTGTCTCGTTTGAAATAATGACATGAAAGAAACTACAATTATTCCATTTATATCACAGGAGAGTTGAGCATACACCATTTTTTTAATGAATAAAATTAAAGAAATAAAATTAAAAATCAACATATTCAAGTTCAACAAAACTTAAATTCGTATCCAGGTTTCATGTGATATGGAATGCATAACGCATACATATACATGTATGGACTAAACACTAAAATCCTTCAGTATTTTTTTTCCTGATACATATAAAAAGAGTAGTCAATATTTATTCTGCATTCATGAATTTTAAAACTGATGCATACCTCCGGGATTCAAATGACGAAATACCAGTATATTTGCACTGTAAACGACGTTTCGTCAAACGCTAATGGTCTGCGACGCAAAAAAGGAAGGGGTGGGGGTGATAGGGGTATTCAAAAATTGCCTAAAAATCTACATTTAAATACGCTTTACATATGAGAACTTTTAAATTTGTGAGTTAATATATTTTTGAAGCAAAAGCAGTATTCCAATTTAATTTTTTTTAATGTGTATATGTAGATTCATATAACAAAGTGATCGACCCCCGTCTGAAAGACGCGAGGGAACGTGATTTATTGAGAAAGGGGGAGGGGGTAGTTTTCCGCTATTAAATCAAAACTAGTCGTACAAAAATTATACAAAAAATTATGAAGATTATTTTTACTCCCAGCTACCTAAAGAAAGTTTTTTACCAAAATTAAACGACAGGTTTTTTCACAAAAAAAATTTGAATTTGAAAAACGCGCAATTTTCAAGGCTTAGATAATTCATAGTTTTTCAGTTTAAGGTCTTTAAAAATTATTTTGATGACATGTATATCAAAAAGATGACTATGTTTTTGTGTTAAATGGTTAAGGGAATAAGCCAGTGAAATTTGACATTTATATCTAACCTGGCTTTTTTGAAAATCAAGGTTTAAGTAGTTCATTGATTAAAAATTTTCTCTTCTTGTAAACAACTAAAGGGGGGTAACTTTTCGAAGTTCCTGTCCAAAAACCACTCGAACGATTTTGTCCAAAATGTGCATACATGCAGTAGATATAGTCATGTACTAAATATACAAAAATAACGAAAATTAAACGACAGGAATTTTTTTTGGTAGGTGTGTTGTACATCCTTAATGATGCGAACGTCTTTATACGTTTCATTCATGGAACAGCCATTGATCAAGAAATCTGTACAGGTGACATGCCTAATGTAGTTCATGCAGTGATTAACGCAATGGGTTTTTCTTAAGAAATAAAGGAGAAAATATTCAGTAGAGGTAAATATTAATAAATGTTAGTTGTAAAATTAAAAACAGAATAAAACAATAATAAATGCAGTAGCTATTAAAACAAAGTAGTAAATAATTTAGATTCCTCTAACAAGATAAGATTTCGGTATAGGTGTACAGTGTACAGTGTACTTCGATCTGATTGGATGATTGGCTAATTGGATTAACCATGGCCATTGCATACACAGTGTCTCTGCCATGCCAGATTGCAAATTCCATCTGTTGACTTGTTTTATTATTCATCAGATGCCAACAATAAACAATAAATAATGCCCCCCCCCCCCCCTGACATGTCTGGTTGCTAATTTTAAGAACTTTATCATTAACGTTATCAATGGTGAGTATATAATTATAACAACAGTATTTCATTACAAAATTTGCTGCCAGAAATGTTTTATTAAATGAAATAACTCTCTACATTATCTTATTAACTGGCCTTTTGATATCTAAAGTGTGTTAATATATTAATTAAATTGATATGTAAGCTCGTGATGAATGGACAATTTAATTGTATGCATAAATAAGTGCTGGGAATTAGCAATTTCTTCAGATGTTCAGATGTACCCATTGGTAATACATATACGTATTTTTAAACTATTAAGTAGTAACAATTTTTCAAGAGAAAATAGTCCATCCAACTATAAAATCTTTTGAACTCTCTTCATTCGTGTAATTTCTGAAATTCTGATTTTTTGACCATTTACAAAATGTTTGGATTTGATCTAATTTCTGTAGCATTTGTATAATGAAACATTTGTACAGGATACATAACAATATACTGAGTGAATTAACTTCATTTTTATTTAACACAAAAATATGTTCCTTTTTCATACATGTAGACTCCAAATACATATACATTTTATTATAGTTACACATCTAATTATCAAACATATGGACATATATCCAAATGCAACTCAAATTTTAAAAAAATCAAATTTACAGTTTGGAATCAATTAAACAGAAAACAGATAAGTAACTGCATAAACATAAACAATACACATATCATTTTTGTACATAATGCACATAGAGAATTAAAACATGTACCTAACTTAGGTATCTGTCAAAAAATAGTTCTGTCTTTGTATGTATCTATATACAGACACTATGTCAGTACATTCTGATGATCCACATCCTACATAAAGAAGATGAGTTTCGTGATCATAGGCCAGGCTATAAAGCGCATGTATAACCCCTTCTTTGGTCAACAGGAGTGACAAAAAGTGACCATCCTTGTCAATCATCTGCACAGTGTCAGTGAGGTTATCGACCACCAGGATGTGTGACAGGGCGTCTGTACAGATTCCTGTAGGCCGTAGTCCTTGTTGCAGTCCTGATCCTGATGGAGGCCCCGTGTAAGAGAACCGATGTTTGCCCCCAGCGTCAACCACCACTACAGCACTGAGATTATAGTCTGACACAATAATATCTCCATTGCAATTTTTTGTGAGGTACTTTGGATCTCCATATAAATTTTCACCTTTGTTGTCGAATCGGATAGTTTGGATTTCTACTTCCCCACTGCTGTCATACCGCTTTACCATGCCTGTTTAGGTATCGTAATTAAAAATCCTCATCCCAATAAGTAGTTCTCCAGAGGAAACACAGTAATGGAGACAGGTGGGTCTCAATGAATCTGTTATCCTCATTAACATGACCATTGAGTGGCTGTCTGTCTGAATTTTGACATCACCTTTGATGTCAATATAAATAAGTTCCCCAGCACTTGATACTGTGTGCACACCTCCAAAAGCAGCTTTGTCTGTGACTTTCTGAAGAGTTTCACCAGAGTTGTCTGTCAAGATGAGATTGTTCCAATCACTAACCCAGAATTTATCTGGTGTCACAATAGAAAGATGACGACCATAACTGATATCTTTTACTTTCACCGACCTCTTTAACACAGGTTTAGACATCATTTTGAACAGCTGTTCATTTACTACATGTGTTTCAATAAAGTCTTATTGGATTTTTTTTAATAACAGACACACAGCATATTTGTTTAAATTATCACTTATAGACAAAAGAGGCACTTGCTTTACCTTTATAGTTGCTTTGGTATTTTTGATGAAATTTTCTTGTAGAATAAAAGGAGTGGTACAGCTATGTTCGATAAACACTCAGTCCTGTGTTCATAATATTCAGATTTAGCCAGAAATGTATTTAGTTTGGACATCTGATGTTGCAGTGTTTTAAACAAAATAATGCTGTATTTTATTTTATCATTTAACAACACAGTATCAGTTAGACCCTTTAGTCTTGTAGCCTTTGAGGACATTGCTGATTGAATACCTGACATTTTTATACTGCATGTTTTCATCTGACTCTTAATACCTGTTAAGACAATATAGTTCTTGTAAAGAATCTCACTTCTGATTTTGTGAATATTTTCTTTGTGTTGCTGTCGGGTTTTTTATAAGCATCTTCCAGATCCAATTTTTCATGACTTTTATGCTCTATACACAGATTACTGACAGGAAGTTCACACAAGTGACAGTACATTTCATATATCATTTTTGGATGTCTTCTGCAAATCTCAGCTTTTTGGATACTTCCAGATTTCTCTCTGTAAATCACAACATCATGGTAAGCCGTATCTAGATCAATGACATGTCTCTCTTTACACTGTGGACAAAGGTTACTTTTACATGTATTGCAGTAGAATTCTGTGTCCCCATCACAATTAGAACATGTCTTTATCATACACTGTGTGCTGAAATCTTCCATGATAATATCTCTGTCTTCTCCATACAAACAAACTGTTTAAAATACAAACCAATTTTTTATATTGTATATGTACAATTAATGAAATGAATTCATTTTCTATGAATGAGAGATTGAAAGATACATGTACCATGACTTAAAATTATACCATGAAATGAAAAAAAGCATAGATTTATACGATTTATATCTGTGAAATAGACCTGATTTCAAAGGCTTCAAAAAAGATTTTGGTTAATTTTCACAATTATTTTCATACGTCTATGGATTACAAAAAAAAGTAAACCTGAAATTTGTCTATAGGACAGGATGCCTTGCCAAGTGTATATACATTGTAAGTAGAAGTACACGAAAATTTGTATTAGTGTTATAAAGTTTGATTAAAATATTTAGTTTCTATAAAATACTTGATTTTGACTGGATAAAAATTTCTTTTGATATCTGCATCAATTGAATCTAGAACTAGATGCTGTCATGAGACAGTAATACCCGCACTAAGGTGTTTGCCTCTTAATACACACTCGTACATATAAGGCTTAAAGCCTTCCAAGGAAAAGTCAAAATAATTCTATAATTTACACAGTACATGTATTCGTCACATTGAGTATAACATTCTCAGACCCTGTGACTATGTGACCTATGACTCAGTGCCTCTTATATGTATTTTATTAGATAGAACGTTCTATCGTTAAAATGATATTGTCCTACGGACCCGGTTTAACGATCTGTGGTGAGGGCTTGTATCATTAGATCATTCTAACCAGTATTTTATATGCTTCATAGGCGTTGGAAGGAAATTGAAAGTGGGGAGGGGGGGCTAAACCAACAAAAAAGGTACACCCCAATTTTCAATACATAGAAAATGTCCATCTTTGCAAAAAAAAAAAAGGGGGGGGGGTAGCCCCCCGGTTCAGACGCCTATGTGTAAATTAGATTTTAAAAAAATGTTTTGCTCATAATTGGTACCTTTTTAAATTTAATAATGCCCCCCCCCAAAAAAAAAAACACAAAAACACCACACAAAGACACACTCTCACGAACCGTACTTTTGTTTTAATAGGATACACATGAAGATGGAAAAGTTATGTTAAAACACAGTTTGTTATGAATTAATTTTAAAATTTGTTCTTGAACTACCGTAAATCTGGAAATTTTTGCTGTAGATAAATTTTTAGCAAATTTGCAAATTCATTGCATTCGCAAAAATATTTGTCTTAAAAATAATTCAACAATAAGAAAATGTAAACAAAGTAGTGGTCATTCGCAAAATTTTGAAACGTAAAAAATATAATCAACAGCATTTTGACCTAGATTCGCAAAATAAATCAACGTAAAAATTTCCAGATTTACGGTATACATGTTTACATGTAAACACCTTTTGGAAAATTTCTACATTACATTGGGTTGCGTCACCCATTATCATATTTTTAGATTAAGCCCTACTCGGCACACCTCGGCCGATTCGTGCTTCATCTGCATTTAGCCAAGGTTTGTCAAATAGGATAACATGCACATGCTGCAGTGTGATGTGTATTGAAAAAATCATTTTGTGTTATAATTGGATTATATTTCATGAAGTTCATTGGACCTATGACAATCGGTAAGTACAAGTTAAAGTATAGATTGGGGTAAAATGAACCGAAATGCAAAATTTAGATTAGGTTAAAGTGACATTCAGTTACAGGTGCAGATCAAGATTTTTTTCAACCACAGATCCAGACGGGGGAGGGGGGTTCACATCTCAGTCAATAAAATGTCATCCCAGAATTAATTTTCTCACAAACAAAGACAAAAAACTGAAAACAAAATAAAAACAATGATAGTGGGGTCGTGGGGTCAATGTTTTCTAAGGGGGATGATGTCCAAAGTAATTTTTTATTTGCTTCAGTATATAGCCTTATTTAACTAAGAAAGCAAACTCCGGGGGTGGGGGGGGGTCCAATCTCCCTAGCCACTCCCTGTTCCTGAAATTGCAATTGATCTTTTGACTCCAAAATAGAATTTTTTTCCATTTGACTATATATATATACATATTTTGTTTCTTGTGTTTATAAATAATGTCTGACTGTTTGTCTGCAGAAATTTGATCAGTAATTTGGCTTAAATTTTTGATCAGGAGGTGCTAGGGTTTTCATGCTTAACATGTGTATTCATTGTAAACTTTCAACAGGTATAAATATGTTTGACCTTGGCCCTAGAGTTAGACCCATTTAAAAAAAAGAAATTAACCTTGGCAATTAACTTTTTTTGAACAGGAAGTACTAGGGATTTCTTTATATTTCACATGTGCATTCCTTGTGACAAGACTTTCTTTCGATACCAACAATTTTAACCCTTTGACCTTGACCTTTGAGTTTGACATACATTTGAGAAACTTCAACCTTCGCCATAAGCTGCCATACGTGGGCATCAGTGTTTAACAAACACATCTTGTCTTTATTACTCTTAAGTGGCGGTGTCTCCATATGAGGGAAAAATTCCCGAGAGAGATATTTTCACAACAAACAAACAATTAAATTACTAAAAATAACATAAAACATGAACATGTTGGTTGTATCTCTTGTTCTCCCTTGAATCAGAAATGATTACATATTACATATAAATATTTTAAAAATAATTACATGTATTATAAGATTTGAAAAGGTTGTTCATCTTAAAATTGTTCTGTGGTTGAATTAGCTATAAAAGTTTACTAGCTTTATTTTGCTGCTCAAAACACCTTGATTAACTATTTTCAATGATACTGTTTTCTGAAATGTTCAGTTTTTTCAATAATGGATACATATGTCATACATTTTCAGTTTCTCAAAAAATTGCATGAAAAAAAAGCTTTTCAAATACTGTAAGCATGGTAACCTTTACAAAATACATGTGAATCCTATGTTTTTAGCTCATTTGAGCTTTTCAGTTTTTTTTAATCACATTACGTCTGTTGTCCATTTGTTTGTATGGAAACTTTACATTTTTAACTCGTCTACAAGCACTGGGCCAAGTTTAACCATTTCACATTGAAATCAGTATATGTACATCTGTATGTCAGTCTGTCAATTTAACCTTGGTCATCACAGTCATATCTATTGAATGAGAAGAGACAAGGCATTTGTATTAAACATATGTATAATTAGTATTTACCTATGACAATGCCATGATTTTTGTTACCCATGACCTTGAAGTTTGACCTACTCGCAAAAAAATTACATTGTTTTAAATTCATCATTTTGAAAGAATTCATATTATACATGCATGTATAATATTACCTGTGATAAGACCTTTCTAAATAAATCATGAATCTGTGACCTTGACCTTGAAGCTTAATCTACTTTTCAAAATGTTGCATTTGCTTATAACTTTGGATTGAGAAGAGATATGACTTTCACATTTGACATGTACAATACTTGTAAGAATTCAAGATGTTTCCCAGCATGCTATGATTTTTTACCCTATGATGTTAATGTTTTACAAAATTTTCAAAATATTTAACTCTCCTAAAAGATGATCAGGCTATTGATTTAACCCCCGGGGGCAAAATTAAAATTCTGAAACCTTACTGCACATTTACATGACACCACCAACCATCTCCCAAAAGATGATAAGGCTGCTGAGTAAAATGTAGAAGGAGTTCAGGGAAGACGGGGCTTTTAGCGTTAAAAACGTCATTTTTCGACCCCCATTTGACCCCCGGGGCAAAATCAAAATACCGAAACAATACTGCACATCTACATGGCACCACCAACCATCTCCCAAAAGATGATTAAGCTGCTGAGTAAAATGTAGATGGAGTTCAGGGAAGACAGGGCTTTTAGCATGAAAAACGTCATTTTTTGACACCCATTTGACCCCCCGGGGCAAAATCAAAATACCGAAACCTTACTGCACTTCTACATGACACCACCAACCATCTCCCAAAAGATTATTAGGCTGCTGAGTAAAATGTAGAAGGAGTTCAGGGAAGACGGGGCTTTTAGCATAAAAAAACGTCATTTTTCGACCCCCATTTGACCCCTTGGGGCAAAATCAAAATTCCAAAACCTTACTGCACATCTACATGACACCACCAACCATCTCCCAAAAGATGATTAGGCTACTGAGTAAAATGTAGAAGGAGTTCAGGGAAGACGGGGCTTTTAACATAAAAAACGTCATTTTTCGACCCCCATTTGATCCCCTGGGGCAAAATCAAAATTCCGAAATCTTACTGCACATCTACATGACACCACCAACCATCTCCCAAAAGATAATTAAGCTACTGTGTAAAATGTAGGAGGAGTTCAGGGAAGAAAAGTGTGACAGACGGACGGACGGACATGAGTAACAACAATATACCCAAACTTTCTTTAGAAAGTGCGGGTATAATTAGCATGCACTAAGCAACCAGGGCCTACTTTGGTTGTCTTTACATATTCATTTATCGCTTTTAGATTATTTTTTGAAGGAATAATTAACTAGTTTTACTTCAGTAGATATTTTTCTAAATTTCGAAACTTATTAGTTATGTTTCTGACTTTTTCTGAATTAATTTTTTACTTTCGTTTCTTATCGAATTATTATCCTTTTTTGCTAAACAAATCAAATCGTCAACTTTACTACAATATACATATAGGGGAAAGAAGGAAAGAAATCAGCATGTTTGTGTTAAATGATTGTAAGATGGTATGGACAATAGAACTGTAAAGATTTTTTTTATGCTACTAAACCTTGGAACTGCCCTTAATCTCTTAATTATTAGGACAGGAATGATCGAGAAAAACGACATCACATGAATGAGGACAGAATATTCTTTTAATCTTAAACAATCGGCAGCAGACTCTTTAAGATTTTACCGAAATTGGCAGGTTGTGATACGTAATTAAAGGTTCGGTTTCAAATTCAGATGCTAAATGTTATAACACAAAAGGTTAGGTTTTTGAATAACCATTTCCATTTTTGTTAGAAAAGGTTGGTAATGACACAACCATATTTGAAAACGTTGATTTATCGTTAGGCCTCTATAAGTTAGCCATTTTGAATTTCAACAACGTTAACGTAGTTATAATATATTCGTACGCACTGTTTTTGATGTGTAAATTTGATAGTAAAATGAAAGAAAGTTCCATTTTAGGAAACTGTAGGATGAGCAGCATTTTGAAAAATTGCTAGCAGACAGACAGACAAATAGACAAACAGATAGACAGACTGACAGATGACGGATACCTTTCTTATCGCATAAGCTCTTCTGGTATTCGACCAATAAAGCTAGAAATTAACTGGTTATCAATATTTATATAATATTATCCTAATAATTCAATCCTTAGTGTAATTGTCTGCTTTATACTGTAATTAAAGCTGATAATACCTCTTTCTTAGTTTGCCTGTTTGGGATTTGAGTGCAGTGTCATATTACAGTAAAACTCGATTATAGTGAAGTCCTTGGGACCTGTGAATTTAATTCGTTATATCCGTAATTCGTTATATCCGTGTAACGAATTCGTTTAACCATTATAGCGAATTCGCAATATGCATGTTTTCCTTCAAGTATCACTACCAACTATGTTAAGGAAGGCAAATATTACAAAACATTTCTTCGATAACTAAGGTTTTATTATGAATTGAATTTTATATACAGATGCTAAGAGGAAATAAAGTCAGTTCAATTTATCAATTTTTTATAATCTTTGATAGTTCGTTATAAAAAAGGTAAATTTTATTATATTTAACTTCAACGGGGACTCAACATCAGTTTGCTATATCCGTAAATTCGTTATATCAGAGTTCGTTATAACCGTAAAATTTTACCAAGATTTGTTAAGAATTTTGCCGGGAAGCCAGAAAAACTTCGCTATATCCGTGAATTCGCTATATCCGTGTTCGTACTAAACGAGTTTTACTGTACCTAGTCTTTGTTGTCAAAAAAATAAGGTGATATTCTGCGTAACATTTAAAGGTCACTAGCTTTCCTTGCTCCACTGATTTCATATACAAATGAGGTCGGAAACTAGTCCATGACTCCAATCCACTCAGCTTTTTACCCCCAAGCCGCGAAATAGCTTTCGAATTTAGTACAATATTAATTATCGTGCGGATTGCCTCAGCCATACTGTAATAAGGCTCAAGGGACATCTAACGAAGTATTAACAATTAAGTTTAACATAATTTATTTTTCATATTACTTTCTTATTACAGCAAATAATTGAAAATTGATACTTACGTTTTCAAAATAATGGTAAAGTTAGACCTCCAGTATTATAGGAAATCACCTACTCAGAGGGAAATCCCACCAAATGAGGTACATGTACCCCTCTGCTTTAGGGTCATCCTTAGTGCAATACTTGATTATGATTAAAATGTAGCCTAATTTAAACAGGAAATATGTTTTAAACACGAGTAACGATGTGGTCATTTAATTACCGTATAACGGGTATTTTTTACGTGCTGCTAATTTTTACTTATTTTTACGAGTTTTATAAATCCGTAAAATTTAAACGCGTAAAATTTCACATAATTTATAAAACGGATCATGTAAATTTTCAACATCGTATGTGTAAAAGCAATGCTTATTGCCAGCAAGCTCACTCCCTGGAGACTATATAATTAGTGTACTGTTGGTATTTTGAGCTTTTTAAAGTCAGTCATCAATGGGATCATACAGGTAAATTTCAATTAACTTGTATAAATTATACAAACATCGTCAGTTAATTAATCAATTAGACCTACCTGGTTACTCTTTTTAAAATATTTTTACGAGACGCATAACTTCTGATAATGACTTTATAATTACAGGTTTCCCAATTATACCTGTGTTTTCAATCTTTGGTCCTTTCTTCTGTTTCATGAGCTTTGAATAAAACTTGGACTTCTTACTTTCACTTCCATTATGATAGTACGTTTGACTTGTCTCTCTTTGTTTTCGGTAAACACCAGACGAGCACGTGGTGTGCCTAGCTATGTGTTTTATAAAACATGAATAAATGAAGACACATTGTTCATGTATTTAAAGGTAAATTATTTTAAAAAAATACATTATGTAATTTGTTGCATTGTTTATATTGTTATAATTTAATAAATCTCTCTCTCTCACTCCCTCTCTCTAACATCGTGTTTTCGGACACATTATTTGCACACATTAGCTTGCGCGTTCAAAATGCTAACAATCACTGATCTGGAATTTTACATCTGATGATTTTAATTTTTACAGACATGTTCAATTCGTAAAAAATTAACGCTTAAAAATTTAAGTCACCCTTTTTTGACCAAAATTCGTAAAAATTTACAGCAGTAAAAATTACCCGTTATACGGTAATATGTATATAATTACAACGATTGTTTTGAAATGGGTCGTAAGGTAAAGAACTTAGCGCGAGAGATATCTAGAGTGGAGTCATATAAAAATATATCGGAAATATTTCAGATTTATCAAAAATTTCATCGTCGGATACCCACAGATGATGTCGTCTCGTGGTGTGTAAAAGGCGAGATTATCTGTGGGTATATCCGACCGCGACGTGCAAGGACTTTAGATATACCCAGATCTCCATGTGATATTAAGGTTTGTCACTCGTGAAATTTGTTAAATCAAGGATTTATTGAGAAGTATATTCTGGATAAGTACTCATATAGAGGGACTCAAAATCGCAGAGAAAATAGGGGGTCGGTGTTCATCTTACTGATCTACGATACAATGAATTTGACATTTTTGCACTTAAATTTTAACTCTTCGGCTAACTAATTAATCCTTTATTATATTTTATCAGATGTAACCATGGCAAAAAATATTATCTTATTTTAGGTAAAATATTTTGAATAGTATTTATCATTGAAAAAATCTTGAAAATTAATGCGCGTAAATTATTGTGTGACCTTTTTGCACTAAAAAGTAACATATTTTGTGTATTAAAAAATTAAATAGGCAATAAAACAATTTCTTAAATCAAGCTTTTTACGACTTAATTGCTGATCAATCACAAGTATCGAGTACTTTAAAATAATGAAAGAAAACGTTTGGGTCAGTGATGTTAATTTTGAAATATTGGTCAAAATATGTAAAGAAGAACACCTCACTTCACGAATCTAAAAATGGTTGAAGAGGATGAAGTCAATAAGGGAAATAAAGTAATGTAATTGATTTATGATGGGAAGTCGTGTCTACGTTAAGGTTACATATTCAATTAGATTCAACTGCAATCAGCATAGGCTATGAGGAAGACAGCAAAAAATATGATAACTACAAGAAATTGGGAATCGTAACGGTTATGAATGACATGCAGAATATGTTTACTATTGCCAGAGCATCAACGATTGTTGGAAACGTGGGATAAATAAAGCCAGTTAGGAGACACTTTTCCTAAGTCTTTATTCTTTTTTTGTAGAAGGAAACCCCTGTAGGGGTGTGAGATCAGATATATATTTGGCCAGTTCATCCTCTTAAGAAGTTTTTGTTCGTTTCGTTTTTATTACTTAAAATACCCGGTAATGTAACTTTTAACTCCACAATATCACCAAAATATTGGATTTTTCTAAAGCTCGATTAAGATTCCGACAAAAGAAAACACACTTTATATATAATTCATACAGTTCCATTTCCATTCAATAGAATGGTCCAGTAAAAAGGCGCCAAAACTTACACGTGACCATTTAATTGGCGTGAAAGGATTGTGTCATCCCTTACCTCGAAGAGAAATGGACTAATCCAGTAGTATAGAAACGCAGAAAAAATGTCAAGTGGACATGTTCGTATAAGAACTCCCATGAAATAAATAGCTGCATGCAAAAAACTAACGTAAATAAATGCATTAATAAATTGTATCAGTAATATGATTATTTTACCTTAATCTGTTATTGTTGAAACGCAGGTAACGAAATCCGATGATAATCAGCATGCACAAAATTTTGCTGGCTAACTTTGACCTCTTAGCTTCACACCTAGGAAATATTGATCCTTAGTATTGCCTAACGCTGTGACGTCAGGCAATAAAAATTGAATTTTCCTAAATAGTTTTGAAGTAAGAGGTTCTGCGTGAACTTTTCCAAAAAGCTGACGAGTGACCTACCTTAAGAAATTTAATCAACATCTTGATGAACAATAATCGGCCAAAATGGCCGGGAGTCTTTATTTATGGAGAAAGATACGGGTTATAAAGGAGAACAGATAGCAAACATACAAAGATATCACTAACGCATAAGTAATGAAAACATTGATCGTAAAGCCTGTACAAAGACTGTCGAGGAAATACATCAGAAAGTTGGGATATGTACAGAGTTTCAAAGAAGGTTGATGGATAAAAAAAACTGAACCATACAGGGTAATGGGTTTAATAGTGTAGTAAAATACATTTAAAGCAGTTCTAATTGATGGATTGAAATAGGCTTTTTTGGCTTTGCTACAACAATTATTATTAGCATAACTAAATGTTCCAGATGAGTTAACTGTCAGACCCAAATACCTGTATTGTTTAACACATTCAATATTGTTGTTATCCATATGGAAGGGAATTTTGATGCGTTTGCCAGATGAATTGAAGTCTTTCATTTTTGTTTTATTTGTATTAACTTTGAGACATCAGTCAATACAGTATGTATATTGAGTTTTTCTTGTAGACCTTTAGCAGTGAGGGAGAGAAGTACCATGTCATCAGCATACATGAGGCAATGAATGTATGACCGATTAGCTAGGGGGTGTCCACACTGTAGCTCGAACCTACAACCCTCAGATTTAAAATCCGACGCTCTACCGACTGAGCTAAAGGGTTAACCCACTAGCTAGTGCTAGTAGGAGCGTGGCCTCACTATTTACAACACATAGCCACTTTTAAATTCTGTTACACTTCCCCTTCTTTTTCTTGAGATTTCTTACCCCTAAGAAATCTCACACACGAGACTCTAAACACCACTCCCCATGTGGGTTTTGTAGTTGGGCGCCAATATGACCGATTAGCTAGGGGGTGTCCACACTGTAGCTCGAACCTACAACCCTCAGATTTAAAATCCGACGCTCTACGGACTGAGCTAAAGGGTTAACCCACTAGCTAGTGCTAGTAGGAGCGTGGCCTCACTATTTACAACACATAGCCACTTTTAAATTCTGTTACAAATGGAAGTAGTTGAATCATTATTTAAATTTTACAAAACTGACAGATAATTTGATAGATCATTGAGATACATCTTGAATTGGTTTTTCATTATTTTGTATTTCTGAGCCCGATACATATCTAATGCGATGAAATTTTTTTCGCATGAATTCAAAATCACCAGTTCATCTATATAACAGTAAAAGACTAATTTGCTATTTGTAATTTTGTTTTTGCTTTTGTCAATTCTAGAACATGATGATTTATATCATAATCAGTCCTGGTTTAAGTCCTTTAAAAGACAAGAAAAACCATGGCTTACTTGAAATTCGTAATTACAGTATATTTCTTTAATTTACATTAATTTTCTATGGCAATGGTTTCTTTGTGATTATTCTAAAATTATTTTTATATTCGTGGATCCCTTTAACAAAATATGTATCCTTGCAGTAAAGACAGGACAATAAGATTTCCCTAGGATATTACAAGAATTATTATCACGGCGATACTTTTATTGTTACTACTGCACTAAACGAATGACGGGTGTGTTACCGCAAGTGATCATGAAAAGACAAAATATATGATGCAAAAATATCTTTTATTTAGTTTGTTTGTTTGTGTCTTGTTTTTAACGTCCCTCTCGAGAACCTTTTCACTCTTATGGCGACACCGCTACCTGTCGATTGAGATCTGCGAATTTCGGAACTCAGGGCCATTGTGCAGTGAGATAGATCTCTCGTGCGAGCATCCACTGAGACACATAATTTCAATTTTTACGGTCTTAATCCGAAGGACCGGTATCAACGTCCACAAGTAGTTTCTTTTATGAATAAAATGTATTTTATATGTTCGCTCATGTATACAGAGCTTCGTTTTATACCAAAAACGATTTTACAATATGGTATTTCAATGGCAACAGCAAATTGTCAAATTGTCCTCAGCAATGAAGCACTGAAAGATATTTTAGCCCATTTTGATCGAAGTTTTTAAAAGATCGTCTGATTTAATATAGTGGAATTGCTATTGCCCAGCTTTACAGTAGGTGCTAGCAGGGAGAAATCCTCCCTGCTCAATGGCCCGAAGTGCCGAGTATATATAAGTCATAATTTACAGCACTCAATCAGCAAATGGTGACGTCTCCATATGAGTGAAAAATTATTTAGAAGTCTATTAAACTACATCGAACAAACAAACATTATATTTCTTTTTTAAGTTTTCTTCATTAAACATTTTATACTGAAATGATTATTTAGTTATTTCTGGTTACATGTATAACTAGACTAGTTAGTTTTTCTTAATCGAGAGTTACACTGTAGTTATCTTGTAAAAATTTAATTACTGTTGTAACAAGTTAGTTGATTGGATAAAAGAAGTTTCTATAACTTATTAGGATAACATATGCTGCCTACTTCCCAATGCGTTACGTCAAAAACGTATTATTCCGCTTGACTTTACTTTTTAAAAGTGTCCTATTGTTGTCACTTAATGATGGAAAATTAATAAGGAATGCCTAAGTTATATTAGTATATAACTAGGTTGTAACAGTTAACGCATGTTTTAATAACTGCTTTGCGGTTTATAAAGCGTAAAATGTCCCAACCCAGGTTATACAGGATATCATCTGGGTACGTAGCTATTATATTTATTCCTTAAACAATAAAATAATTACAAATGTAATGTGAATTTCTTATATTGGTTTTATTACGAGCTTGTAGTATATAAAAATAATTTTCAAAGAGTAAGTATAGGCTCGTTTCAACAACATAATATAGTTTATTATCTTGATAAAACGTTTCAAGGAGTTAACAAAATAAGAACAGAGCAAACATGTATCTCCTAAATATCAGAGGTTGGATCAGGTTCAATGGAGGAGCGAGCATCCCTTATCAACCAGTCACGCCTGCCGTGTTCTCCTTGTAATGTTCGGGGGAGGGGGGGGGAAAGGAAACATCACAATCCAGTGCATAGAATAATGGCCTAACTATCACTTAGATTTTGTCATGTTTAATAAACTGTTTGTTTTATCCACATGTCATGTTACATCTGTAGTTATCTAAAAAAAATTATCTCGTTATTCGGGTGACACTAGTTTTGCTACAAGGAGTTTGTTTATTTGAATTTTTCGTCTTCGCCAATCTTGATAGCTGTGTACAATTTTATTAGCCTGTAAAAACTGGACACAGTTCCCAGTATAAAACCGTCAATTTGACCGGCTTAAAAACCCATATTGGTTTCTTTCAGGTTTAGGGTGAATGAAATGATTATGATAGTCTACTGTATTTATAGCTGTTGTGGTAGTAAGGAGGCGATTAAATAGGTGGCAGGATGAATAACCCAATCTTATCCTGACTCTGTTTTGCATCAATGTCAACGTCACTGTTGGCTGGAAACCATTCAGACTCTCTCTGACAATAGGTAACACGTTCTTATTGTGGGGAAAATGTAGGAAACTGCCCAATGATTCACTAATGCCTTTGTCCTTACTTAGGCAATTCGAACAACAAACATCATGGAACTTCAATAAACAGTATAAATTTAAGACTGCAAGAAATCCATATCGTCTGTAAATTTGAAAAACAATGTGAATACCGAAGGTGCATCAAATGGTACAACAAAATTTGTTGATAAATTCGTTGTCATCTACATGTATTTGCGCGTGTTTTGGTCTTTTGGGCATTCTGCTTACGTGACTTAGGATAGTAACGAACATTCTCATCTGATCCATTTTCATAATTTTCGATCATGCATCAATAGAATTTTGAATATTTTGCTACCCTGCTACCTTGCGGGTCTTTTTCCTGACAGTATTTATAAACCAGAGCTTTTTTTCATTTATATTTTTGTACATAAACAACTTCAAATAATAAGCCTCGTAAAAAGTCTAATTATTTTCTATGCAAGAACAACAGCACGTAAAATATCAAACATTTTTACCCGCTCTTTAAAAAATAATGTTTGGGACTTTTATGCAATTTTTGGACAAGCATCTACCTCATTTGATTAAATAGACTTTTTACATCTGGAGTGTGTATAAGTTAAATCAAATTGATATGTAAATTAATAATAAATGGACAAAATTATGTACAAATAAGTGCTGCAAATTAACAACTTCTAATAAATGTTGAGATGTAAGCATTGGTGATAAGGACAACTACTTTTAAAGGCAAAATAGTCCGTTCAATTCTAAAATCTATTGAACTCTCTTCATAATATCTGATTAATGGACTACTATCAAAATTAATGGACTAGATCTAACTTCTGTAGCATTTGCATTATTGAAATATTTGCACAGGATATATAACAGTGTATTGAGTGTTCTTAAACCATATTCTTATTTAACACAAAACATATTTTTCCTAGACTCCAAAATGCCTATACATTGTATTACAGTTACACATTTAATTATAAAAGATATGGACAGATATCCTCCGCAATTAAAAAAAATGTTCAGATCTACAGTTTTGGATCAATTCAATAGAAAACAGAAAAGTAATAACATATAAATAAACAATACATACTGTAAATACTGTAAATGTTTTACATTTGGCTGTGTATTCTTATTAGCGCTTTTGGCGGAAAGGAGCTTCCGCTAATTCAAGTATAACGCTAACTGTCTTGCACATAAATACATAAGAACATTGAGAACATTGAGAAATACGCTAAATCAAATCTACCGTACGCTAACTCGTTCAAAAGTCAATTCCCGCCAAATATCGTACACGCTAAATATAATACATTTACAGTATATCATTTTTGTAAATAATGCACATAGAGAATTAAGACATGTACCTATCTTATGTATCAGTCAAAACGTAGTTTTGCCTTTCTATGTATCTATATACAGACACTATGTCGGTGCATTCTGATGATCCACGCCCAACAATAAGCAGATGAGTTTTGTGATCATAGGCCAGACCATACAGCTCATGTATACTCCCTGGTTTGGTCAACAGGATGGACAAGAAATTACCATCCTTGTCCATCATCTGTACAGTGTCAGTGAGGGTATCGACCACCAGGATGTGTGACAGGGCGTCTGTACAGATTCCTTGAGGTAGTAGTCCTGGTTTCAGCCCTGATCCTGGTGGAGGTCCCGTGTAAGAGAACCGATGTTTGCCCGCCGAGTCAACCACGACTACAGCATTGAAAGTATAATCTGACACAATGATATCTTCATTGCAATTTTTTGTGAGGTACCTTGGATCTCCAAATAAATTTTCACCTTTGTGGTCAAATTGGAGTGTTTGGATTTCTTCCCCAATGCTGTCATACTGCTTTACTATGCCTGCATAAGAAATATTAACTTTTGTATGAAATCCCCTAAAACCAAGAAGTATGTCACCAGCGAAGGCACAGTAGTGGAGACTGATTGGTGATTCTGTTCTCTCCATTCGCATGACCTTTGATTGGCTGTCTGTTTGAATTTTGACATCTCCTTTGATGTCAATATAAAGGAGTTCTCCAGCTTTTGATACTGTGTGTACACCTGGAAATGCAGCTTTGTCTGTAACTTTCTGAAGAGTTTTACCAGATGTGTCTGTCAAGATGAGATTGTTCCAATCACTGACCCAGAATTTATCTGGTGTCACAATAGAAATATGACAAACATAACTGATATCATTTACTTTGACTGATCTTTTTAACACAGGTTTAGACACCATTTTCAGCAGCTGTTCATTTACTATTTCTGTTTTCATGATTTCACTTTGGGTTTCTTTTAATAACAGACTCACATCAGCTTTTTTTAAATTATCACTTATTGACAAAAGAGGCACCTGCTTTACCTGTGCAGTTGCTTTGATCTTGTTGATTAAAGTTTTCTTGTAGACTAAAAAGAATTGTACAGGTCTGTACAGTAAATGCTCACTTCGGTGTTCACAGTATTCAGATTTAGCAAGAAATGTATTTAGTTTGGACTTCTGATGTTGCAGTGTTTGAAACAAAATGAGGCTGCATTTTTTTATATCATTTAACAACACAGTATCAGTTAGACTCTTTAGTCTTGTAGCTTTTGAGGACATTGCTGATTGAATACCTGAGATCTTCAAATTGCATGTTTTCGTGTGATTCTGAATCCATGATAAGACACTATAGTTTCTATGCAGAATCTCGCTTCTGATTTTGTGAATAATTTCTTTGTGTTTACTATAAGCAGCTTTAAGATCCAGCTTTTCGTGATTTCTATGTTCCGTACATAGATTACAGACAGGAAGTTCACAAGACTGACAGTACATTTCATATAACATTTCTGGATGTCTTCCACAACTCTCAGCTTTTTGGATGCTTTCAAATTTCTCTCTATAAATCACAACATCATGGTACACTGTGTCTAGATAACTGTTGTGAATCTCTTTACACTGTAGACATAGGTTACTTTCACATGTCTTGCAGTAGAATTCTGTGTCCCCATTACAAACAGTGCATGTCCGTACCATACACTGTCTGCTGAAATCGTCCATACCAAGGGCTTTGCAAGTCCAACTGTATAAAATAAAATTCATTTTCACTGTATATGTACAGGTAATGTATTGGAATAATTTAATACAAATAGTCTTTAAATGAGAGACTGAAAGATACCATTATTGGAACATATCACGAATCAAAAACCTTGGATTGTTCAATCTGATATTTTTTTTAAAAAATGCATTTTCCTAAAATGTCCAGTAACTTAAATCTATGTTTCTGTTCCCTGTAGACATAAAAAGACTATAAGTGATCAATTATGGTCTCATTAAGAATTGTTGGGTTGGTGCTTGTTAACTTTTGGATGCTTACTTCTTCTGGGCACCTTTTTTACTTCTCATGTTTCCGGGGCCAAGTTTTGCCTCGTTTGTTATACAAGCATATGCATGTGTACTCCGAAGCTACATGATGATGTAAGAATATCTACATTTGTCCTCAGAGTAATGATTACATATTTATCATCTTTGATTTACTTTCTTAATATCTATTAGAACAGGTCGAGAAAACTATTTTCTGTGACTTCAGTTTAAATTTACATGCTACATGGGGCACTAACGTGATTGACGAACCGACCAATCAGCTAAATGAGTTGCATTATAGATTATTACAAAAATACTACATGTACATTTCGAAAGAGCAACGCAGATATTTTAAAGCAGCACATGGATCAGAATTCTGCGAATTAACACTTTTTATAACATGTAATACTAATAAATCGGAAAAGTCATAGATAAAACTTTTGCTATCATTATGCATTCTATAGACTTCAACGGGACTTCTACTTTAGGAAGCACTATACCACGACGTCACCATATGACGTCTATAATTAGAAAATATGCCTTAATGAAAAAGTAAAATTTAATAATAGTTTTGCAAAAAAAATTGTACCATGAAAAATGGTGCTAGAATATTACTGTCCTATCATAAAAACAATTATTCAACACTTTTGGACGAAACCTTCCCAAACTTTTTACATTTTGTTCACAAGATCGAAATAAATGCATCAATTCCCGTTAACAATACGATTCTAGCAGCACTTCCCAAAAACAATAGAATAAAAACTTTAGATAGAAACAAAAATTAAGTTTCAACGTATGCGGCGTAGTGTCTGCTTTTATTGAACGAAGAAATTGTAGAATTATATTAGCATGCCTTATTCATAAGCATTATTCCCACATGAATCACACTTGATATTCATTCTAAATGCTTTTAAACTCCGATTTCTTCTGTTTGTTTATATGAATTCTCGTTACGTTTCACTTTCACTCTGCTAATACTGATCAACAGTTATGACGTCACGGGTTTGGTATTTAACCCCTGTGATAAATACACAGACCCAGAAACGACAAGATTCTGTTAATATTATGCCTCTGCATATTTTGATTCATTTTATGACCTCAAATCAATCTTAAATATCGATTTAAAGAAACTGTTATCTCTGAAGTTCATGTCATAAGCTTACTGTGACGTCATAGCATATAGGCAAGTAGAATATTTGGTTTTAACCTTAACATACCTGAGAAGTTTTTCAAATCCCTCTCGGAAAGACATGTTGCATTTTCCCCAGCACTTTACACACCTAAAACAATACTTAAGTCATTATCTACTGATTCTATGCTCACATTTACAAACAAATATTTAACAACAGTAAAATTTGAGTTTACCCCACTCCATTGTACAAGTCATTGCCTGACAGTCTTTCCCGTGTTGTACTATAAGGGAATATGAAATTTTCCCCTGGTTTAAAACAATTTATTATACTTCTGCTAAAATATTTCCTAACTATCTTTTATAGTTCACGCATAGCAAAGCTATACCCCGGGGTATAGTTTTTGCTATCCAACCTCGGACAATTTTCATGCAATTTTTACCGCCAATTTTGATTTCCAGCGATAAATCTATTGACTGATGATGTCAAAATGACTACAGTAGCATTGTGACTTCATCAGGATTTCAGATTATTTTTGCAGTATTATCTTACTCCAAAAATGAAAGAAAAAGTGAGCAAGCTCACATACCCCACGCTCCCCCAAAACTCAAAGTGCTGAAAATCCCGGAAAAAATGAAAGAATCGGAATTTCCCGGTAATATGCACATCTAAAATTGTGTCCTAAATATCTGCAAAGTTTGATGAAATTCTGTGCAGCGGTTTATGAGGAGTTGCGCTGACAAACTGTTCACCACTATATTCAAGATATCCCCAAAAATCTAAGTTGTAAAGTGCCGAAATTCCCAGAAAAATAAAGTAATAGGAATTTCCTGGTAATATGCACATCTACTTATTGTGTCCTACATATCTGCAAAGTTTGACGACATTCTGAGCAACGGTTTATGAGGAGTTTCGCTGACAAACTGTTCATCTCTATATTCAAGGTATGGCCAAATGCCTAAGTTAAAAAGTGCAGAAATTCCCGGAAAAAATAATGGAATTGGAATTTTCTGGTAATATGCACAACTACACATTGTGTTCTAAATACCTGCAAAGTTTGACGAAATTCTGTGCAGCGGTTTATGAGGAGTTACGCTGACAAACTGTTCATCTCTATATTCACGGTATGGCCAAATGCCTAAGTTAAAAAGTGCAGAAATTCCCGGAAAAAATAATGGAATTGGAATTTCCTGGTAATATGCACATCTACACATTGTGTCCTAAATACCTGCAAAGTTTGACGAAATTCTGTACAGCGGTTCATGAAGAGTTGCGCTGACAAACTGTTCATCTCTATATTCAAGGTGTGGCCAAATGCCTAAGTTAAAAAGTGCGGAAATTCCCGGAAAAAATCATGGAATCGGAATTTCCTGGTAATGCACAACCACACATTGTGTCCTAAATACCTGCAAAGTTTGACGAAGTTCTGTGCAGCGGTTTATGAGGAGCTGCGCTGACAAAAAAAAAGACTGACTGACTGACTGACAGACTGGTCAAAAACATTATACCTCACGCAACTAGTTGCGTGGGGTATAAAAATTCAAACCTAAAATAATATATTATACATCAGTATAATTAAACGCTTATCCACGTTTATTTAGCAAAATGCTTTTCATTTATGAAATGGATGGAAAAATGGCCTTTGTGCCTTCCGATCGCCATAAGATTTTCCTTTTTCTTTCAAGCGTAAAATTCCTTTAGTATTCGTAGTAACCCATAATACAATTCTCATTCAGCTGATTTGTCAGTTAAAGTCATGTTGGTGCCTCATTTGCTAATCTGACGCCAAAAGTATATTCAAGGTTCCCATGCAGAATTATTTGTTCAAAAAGAAATTTGAATTCTTGACTGTAGAAAATTGTAACACAGAGAATACTTATTTAAGTTTGAATGACTTCAAGACAGATCGATTGAATTACATTTCGACGGATATTATAGGGTGGTGGAAACTGAAACTCAACATATCTTTTCTGTTTACCATGTCTCCACGTGCTAGTCACTTCTTAGCAACATTTTCGTGAATAATTTACCGTATCTCGCTGTATGCTCGCAAATTCTCGCCAGAGCCACTGCCAGAGCTACTCTGAAGTCCTTGGGTTTTTAATTTGCAGAACACCGAAAATTAAAAAGTTCCGAACACATTAGTAAGGATGCATTGGATTGGACCATTGATCCCTATATTCACCGCTGTGCGCAATGACAACAATATACATGCAAGATATATTTCTCGACTTGTTCGAAAAACTGTCTTGGCACAGATATTACGCTTGAGACTCCCTCTAATTGCATGTACTGTGAAAACATCCATTTAATGTTGTCTCTCAATAGTGACACAATCCCCTTGCAGCATAAAAAACACAAAACAAGAAACGATATTGTTGCGAGCAACGAGAGGTCTTCCGTCCGATTCTGAATTAAAAAACAAAAAATCCAGCAAAAAAAGTGATTTAAAAAATTCGGACACACGGGGGATCGTACCCGGGTCGATTGCGTGAAAATTGCGTGAAAATTTAACGCGATAACCATTATGCCATTGGGAACTACCGCTTCAAATTTTTAAATGCAAATATCTCAAGACTGGCTATATCTATTCAAGAACAAATTACATCTTAAGTATTCTTGTAAGAGTCTTTATTAACCAAACTAATATCAAAAAAAAAAAAATATTGAAAAACCAAAAAAAATTGAAAAATTGCAGTTTTTAAATTGGCTTCCGGTAGCGACCGGAAATACTGACGACGAACGAAACGTCGCGTCCTGGATAGTATTGATCACCACCTATAATCTCTGAAAGTTTCACATTGATATCTTTTACCGTTCTTGAGATTATCCATGGACAAAATGTCGTTTTAAAATCAGGAAAATGGTCCGAAACTTGGCACCAGAAAGGAATTTCCAAAAAATCTCTTGGAACTTTAAAGACTTTCTTACTATCTTTTCTGAAAATTTTATGTAATTCTATCCAGTGGTTGTCGATAAATCGTGTCAGGAAAATAATAACAATAATAATAATAATAACTAGAAACGAAACTCGTTGCGAGCAACGAGAGGTCTTCCGTCCGATTCAGAAAAAAAAACGTAGAATCAAACTGAAAAAGTGATTTCAAAAATCGGACACACGGGGGATCGAACCCGGGTCGCCAGCGTGAAAATCCATTGCAGTACCCATTACACCTTTGAGATCCCGCTTCAAATTCAACATTTGAATATTGCAAGATTGTTTTTTTTTTATTTCAACATACATTGCATTTTTTAAAATTCAGTTTGGAATTATAAAGTGAGAGCTAGCTTGCCAAACTCTGCTCAAGATGATCATATCGGAATTTGTTACTTGAGTTTAAACAGTAATTTTTAGGAGGGATGATCTATTAGTGATGAACAGATGATACTGTTTTCTTTCCTTTTTTGATATGTATTCAACTTTTTATTCCATGCAACTTCATATACAGGCATGCCAACGTTATATATTTCTGTACTATTGTCGCCATTTGTCTACTACTTAAGTCGGGTCACGATACATTATTTCGTGCCAAACGTCACAAGTAGTTCTTAACGTTATTCCTTTGAAATGTTTGATCTATTGAATAGATGTGATACATGTAGCTTCAATGAAAATTAGAAATGTATGTTCTTATAACCGGAATTTCGAGCGTTAGAAATATATTTATATCACACTGTACAAATATGATATCGTATACGGCCAAGTCACACTAAAGCAGTGAATTCGGTAAGATTTTCTACGAATTTTGCATCCTGTTTACCCCCAAAGTAGAGATGAGTTAGACGTTCATGAAAAGACTGGAATGTTTCATGAAAAAAAATCAATCGCCCTCCCACGGTCAAGGAATTTGATACTATTTATGTTCAATAACTTGCATTTATTACAAGAATATTTATATAACCTTTAGACAATCTTTTTAAAAAAATGTTTTTTCTGATTTTTGTCTTTTCTATTCATTTAATATGTCACAAGCCTGCGTGGAATAATAAAAAGAAGTCAAGTAAAACTTTAGAAACATAGTGAATATTAAGTCAGGCAAGTTTCTTGAAAAGCTGTTACTTATGACCATGGTTTAGAATACGTGTTCCCTGGTGCAAAACAAAAGATTGTAGTCGTCATAGATCCTCTTGCAGTCATGCTGTATTCTACTTTGAGATGCAGACAAAAGCAATTTCAATAGACGTTTGAGAAAACCTCATATTAAAACTATACTCGATGCAACGTAATTGCGACGTGGCAATCCAAAGAATCCTTTTTGGTAGAAGTTTCGTTCATCTTAACGCTCAGCTGACCTTCTAGAACCCGACTTGCTTAATGGCGGAGTTTACGGATAATAGAAGGGTCTTCCGCTGAAGACGAAAGACCCTAATAATAATAAAAGTGAAAAAGAAACAATACAACAATAGAAGGGTCTGCCGTTGGAGACGGAAGACCCTAATAATAAAGGTAAAAAAGAAACCGAAGAATGATAGAAGGGTCTTCCGCTGAAGACGGAAGACCCTAATGATAATAAGAAACAGTAGAATCACTATAAGGTCTTCCGTGAAGACGGAAGACCTTAATAATAAGAAAAAATATAATCACTTAATTATAATAAGGAACAGTACAATAACTATAAGGTCTTCTGTGAAGACGGAAGACCTTAACTAGATGAGATCTAGTTGCGAGCAACGAGTAGGTCTTCCGTTCAATTTTTAATAAAGTGAGATATGATTTTGACTATGAGCTTTGTTAGATCATAATAATATCAAAACATTATTAAATAGTTATAGATAAAAGTCAGAAATTTCTTTTCACTTTCGAGCTTTGTAGTATAGAAAAATTTAGGGGCCAACGCTTTACATCCTTTAAGGAACGTTTTTGAAAATATTGAATGGTTTTCTTTTGGTTAGGATACTATTCTGAAAATCTTTGATTCAATACTGCTTATTAAAATATTTCCCCCTTTGGAGATATAAAGAATCCAACATTGAGCATTTTGGGCCCCTCTTGGCCCTAATTAGGTAATATATGATAATAATTTTACAATGTATTGAAGCAGATTGTAATGATACACATTTTTGCTTCTGTAATTTATAACAAAAAAATGATAGATAAAGAGTTATATATGAAAGTTTTTTGGATCCACTGTGCCCTTTATTTGAGGGGTCAGACCCTTATTCTTCATATCAAATGAAAGAACATGTCATTTTGCACAACTTTTGTAATATATCTTTTAACAAATTTTGCGAGATATTTGCAAGCCTAGGCGAGCTTCAACGCCTTTTGCGCTGGAAAGATATAGACTCAAAAAAGCAATTCTGCAATCCTTCCTCTATAGTCACTGAAAATTTTAAGTCATATTGATTTGATTCGATTTTGTGAAAAAAAGGGGGGGTGGGGGGGGGGGAAGGAACCGAACGAAAACAATAAGGTCTTCTGTTGGAAACGGAAGACCTAAATTCGGAAAAGTTCATAGTCTTTGTACTGTCTGAAAATTTAAATCTGTTTATTCTATGAATTATTAATCAATATATTGTTTATCATTTAAAGATAGGTAATCACTTTTAGATCTTTAAATTAACCTTTGCTTTTAAATGCATTAAGTTTGGTGTAATTAACAATTTTCTTGAGACTAAAAAGATAATTTCAGATATTCATCTACTTAACTTATTCTTGACTTATTACTCCATTGGAAGCAAAGAGTTTCCACGCCACATTGCAAACACACTTTAATTTGGGCTACGTTCTCCTTCTGGACTCAACGAAAATCGACTACTGTTAACTTCTGCCAAGAGAATTTAACAAATATATTTGGAATCAGTTCCATGGGTCTTTGTGAAGAGGAGAACTGAACACAATTGTCATTAATGAAATAATACGAAAACAAAAATGAAAATGTAATGCAAAAGCGTCAAGGTAATGGCTATCAAGTGTAACGAAACCCAGGGGTTTAAAGGCCCAAGTGCTGGTATAATAGATAGGCATTTAATAATATGGTGTATGCCTATTTACAATTCGTGTTCAGCTTGAACACCGTATTCTTACAACGAATTGTACTACTATAATGAACTCCTGTGAAGTATTGAATTAAAGACAGTACACACAACTTCTCCCAGGGCTTATATACATGGCTTTGAAAGAGGATCTAATTTAAAATACAGTCATCGTAAGAATGTTAAATAAAATACACAGAGAACAACCTAAGATGTAAGGAAAATTTCTTTTAATTTACAAATGAATCGGTAATTTTTAAGATAAAAAAAATTCTATATAAATAAAATTAATGTATAAAAAGTATTACAATTGTTTAAAATAACTCATTACATTATTAACAGCAAAACATGGCCGAAGGAATCACTGTCTAGTTAGACTATGTCAGCAGGCATAACGGGCGATGCCTGTTATGCTCAAATTATCCCATGTTTCCCACTATTGTTGATGTCCCTGCCATAGTCTCCTAATTAGACAGTGATTCCTTATACATCTATTTTCATTTTTACTTGAAATAACAATCTTAAAATAAATCAAAATACTGTCTTAATTAGTAGATTTGAAATATTAATGCACGAGGCATTCCATGTTTTTTTTTTCATTGCCCCGCCCCATGACGGCAAATTTTACTATAAAAAATATAGTCCAAAAAAAACACGAAAAAAATTTACCCGATAATTATTTAGTTACTGTAGTCAAATATCAACATTTATGAAATACACAACAAAAGAATCTGAAATTGTGATCAAAGCAATCTTGTTAACGTAAATTATATATGTGTCCAAGATTTCGGTTGTCGGAAGCACAAAAACGTGTATAGGCCCTGGGTCACTTCTCCGCCGCCATACTGAATGCAATGTTGTAGTTGATGAAACGGGAGTTGGTCAAGAAAACCGATTTGTGTGGATGTTAAAATAGCAGAGGAAGTTGAGTTTCTTACGAATGTTAAAATAGCAGAGAAAGTTGAGTTGCTTACGAATGTTAAAATAGCAGAGAAAGTTGAGTTGCTTACGAAGTCGGATGGTAATGACTGAGGGACGATGTCTGTATCAGATGATGGAGTGTGGCAGTGCTGATTTCACAACGTGCTCCAGTGAGGCTGTTTACGAAAGTGGAGTTTTCTGCCTCGCTGATAGTGGACAGCCTTGCGCTATCGACTGATCTGAAGATTATTCATTATCTATTTTGTTTGTAAAAAATATCTCAAATTTAAACAAAACATCTATTTTTTCTTCGGTATATTTATACGCCCCTCATGCAGGTTGACATTTTGACCTTTCAGTAGTATTTCAATAGAGAAAGATACATACCACAGGAATAACCAAGAAATTAAGAAGATGGACTTTTGTAGTGTTTATATTAAAGAAAACAATTGGAAATGGAAATATTGTGAAATGGTTAGTTTGGATATTTAGTTTGGATATGGTTCGTTTATATATCGACATTACAAAAATCAAAAGCATATTTTCAGACAAATAGTTTTTTGAGTAATCATACATCCAATTTATATGAAAAGATTAAAAATGCTAGTTTGGGTTATTGAAACTTAGTATAGACAGAAATTACCTAAACATTATTTTGACCGCTCTTATAATATATATATATTGTGTGGAAATATTGTAAAAGTAAAGCACAATTGCTTGAAGAAAGTACATGTACAGGTAAAAGATGACAGAATTATTACAGAGCTTATAATTTCCAGACCTTGTTTGTATAGTGTGCTAAGATGGGAATCTTTTCATCGTAGAAAAAAAAACATTAATTTCAATTGATGTATGAAATAATTAACGGTTCTGTACTTAAGCATTTCCTTAACTTGATCAAACATTTTTTCAACATATGATTAAGTAATACCAAAATCAGGAATGTCTTAGATAGTCGTAAGAATGCAAATCATGATGATTTTCCAGATAAATAATACAGAGGCAAAAGTGATTAAAAATGGTAGTCTGAATCATTAATTAGTGCAAATTAAGTTGAGCAGTATGTGAACGGAAAGGCCTAACGTTGAACCTGTCACTGTTCATGCTGTTTATCTACAACTTATATATTGCTGTTCCAAATTTTGTTTTCATATTTTCAGTGTTGTTGCAGTGAATTTGACAAAAATAAAATTGATTTTCAAAATTTTCTTCTTGATAACAAACAAGATTGCATAAAAATATACACGGAATAATAAGGATCTGAGAGATCCACAATCATGGTATATAAAGGCGACATCACTGTACACGTACGTAGATGATTTGCGTTCAAGATTGCGTAAAAGACCTGGTTTCCCGCATTTATTGCGCATGAGCAGTTGTCGGGAACTAAGGAAGAGAATATCTTACGATTGTTTTTCACTTACGACAATGTGTTGATCTTACGACCACATTCGTCAATAGTTCGTAACTTTTATCTTTGGATAATCGTAAATTCAAGTCGTGGTTGGAAACTTACATTCTCCTTCACCACCAAGTCACGTGGGTATCACGTGAGATATGCAAGCCTACTCCCAGATCAGTTGCGTGTTTATTCCCAGATCGAGCAGAAGTGTTTTTTCATTGGAAGTGATTATTAATTGATTTTGGATATCTAAACAATGTCAGTGTTACAAAAACTTTCTGACGAGTTTGGAATTAGTACCTTGGACAAATCTAATGACGGCCCAGTTCATGTAGAGGCTGATGTTCATGTTATTGGACCACAAGATAACTTTGAAAATTCTCCTACTAAAAAACAGCCAAGCTGTTAAGGAGAATCTTCTTCTTCTCCTGCAATAAAGCAGCCAAGCTGCTCAGGAGAACCTACCAACCTACGAGATTCGTTCGAAGAACGCCTCGTAGAAAAGCTGCTTTCAGCGCAATCTAAGCAGTTCCACGATATGCAAGAGTTTGTAATGGCTGAATTAAACGCTACTAATGAGCGTTTAGATGAACTCTTGTCTGACGAGATTGATGGGGAACCACCAGCAAAGACGAAGAAAGTGTCTGGAGATACTTCTGGAGAAACAGCAAAACCGTCCGAAAATTCCATCTTGAAAAAGTTATCAAAACAATTTGACGGTAAGGATAAGTTTGGATTGCCGATCGGAGATGAGCTTGCGAAAATTTTGAAAGCTATGTTTTCTGGAGACAAAACTAAAGCAAATGAAGAGAAGAAACGAGAAGAAATTTATGAAAAATTTAAACTACCTCAAAATTGTGAAATGTTGTTGATACCTAAAATCAATAAGGAAATATGGCGATCATTACCAGCATCTGCAAGGAATTCGGATCTTGACATACAAAAGCCGCAAAAACTTATCGCACATGCCATAGTTCCGATAATCCGAGTCGTCGACAATCTCATTAAAACGGACCCTCATGGAGATAATGCTGGAACAAATGAGACCGTTAATCGGCTCATGGAGGCCATATCTATGATAGCCATGGCTAATGATGAGATCAATCATGTGCGCAGAAATTGCATTAAGCCATCTCTGAATGTGGAATACCGATCTTTGTGTTCATCATAAAATGCCGTCACCGATAATCTATTCGGTGACAATATCACTGATCAGCTTAAAAGCATTCAAGAAGCAAATAAAGTCGGCAAGAAAATAAGTGAAGATCGCACAAAGTCTGGCTTTTTTCATGGAAATCGGAAGCCTTTTTTAGGCTCAAGAAATTCCTGGACGATTGGATCCAGGAAAAGAGGAGGGGAGAAGAATGTTCGCGGAACCTTCCGCCCCTACCGAAGGAACCTGAGCAAAGACAGTCGTCGGCAATAAGTCAGGTTAGTGGAAATTTGACAGAAGTCACCAATGAATTACCAATTGCTGGTAGATTACAGCATTTTTTGTCAAATTGGAAGCATGTAACTAATGACAAAGTTATTTTAGATATTGTGTCTGGATACAAATTAGAATTTTCATCGATGCCTTTACAAAATTCTGTTAGAGAAACATTTGTGAATAGTGCACAGGCAATTTATTTGGACTGTGAAATACAAAAATTGAAGGACAAAGGTGTAATTCGGGAAGCTGTTTTCCGTAACGATCAATTTATTTCAACAGTATTTCTTACTCCTAAAGCTGACAAAACATTTAGAATGATTCTAAATTTGAAGGAACTGAATGAATTCATTGTATATAAGCATTTTAAAATGGAAAGTTTTAGTAATGCACTCTGTATGGTTACCCCAAATTGTTATATGGGTACGATTGACTTAAAAGACGCTTATTATACTGTTCCAATTTGCAACGCAGATAGGAAATTCATGCGGTTCATTTGGAAAGGGCAGCTTTGGGAATACACCTGTTTAGCAATGGGATTAAGTTCAGCACCCCGTGTTTTCACTAAACTATTGAAACCTATTTTGTCTGATCTTCGTTCAAGAGGTCATCAATCAGTGATGTATATAGATGATTGTTACGTACAAGCTGAGTCTTTTGATATGTGCTTGGAAAATATAAATGACACTGTAGAAATCTTAGAAAACTTAGGTTTTGTCATCAACCGGGAAAAATCGGTCATGATCCCAGCAAGAACTGTTACTTTTCTCGGATTTATCATCTGTTCAGAAAATATGACTATCAAGATTCCGCATAAAAGGATAGAGAAGCTCAAAGTTAAAATAGATACGATTTTGAGAGAACGAAGAAATTCCATTCGAGAAGTGTCAGAACTGCTAGGCATGTTAAATTCTAATGTCCTTGCTTGTCCTTAGGATCCTTGTATTGCAAGCGCCTCGAAATTGAAAAGATTCAAGCATTAAAAATAAAGGAAATTTTGATGCGGTCATGTGCATATCTGATAGTTCTGTTAGTGATCTGAAGTGGTGGTATGAAAACATAGAATGTATGGAATCACCTATTCGAAGAGAATCACCCTCTCTGGAAATGTTTACTGATGCTTCTCTCACTGTTGGCTGGGGAGCAGTTCTGGGTGATATACGGACTGGGGGACCGTGGTCGCAGATTGACAGCTCAAATTATCCTCACATTAATTATTTAGAACTGTTTGCTGTCTATTTAGCTCTCCAGTCCTTCAAGAATGAAATTAGAGATAAGCATTTGAAACTGCACATTGATAATTCCACGGCCGTAGCCTGCATAAATCATTTTGGATCAACTCAGTCGGTGATTTGTAACCAATTAACAAGAGACATTTGGCTTTTGGCTTATCGTTATAATGTGTTCCTTACCGCTGTCCATATCAAGGGCTCATTAAATGCTGTGGCCGATTTGGAAAGCCGTAAAATTCGCGATGACACGGAATGGATGTTAAACAGAAATTTGTTTTTGAAGATAACCAGTATCTTTTCTCGACCAGTTGTCGACTTATTTGCATCTCGAGTAAATAATCAGTTAACTAATTACATATCATGGCACCCTGATCCGAGTGCTAGTGCTACTGATGCTTTTACATGTACTTGGAATTTGTATTCATGTGTGTATATTTTTTCTCCATTTAGTTTGATCCAGCGAATTCTGAAAAAGATTGTGGAAGAACAAGTACCAGCTGCAATTATAATTGTTCCAGATTGGCCAACAGCGAGTTGGTACCCATTCTTGATGAAACTGTGTGTCGATGCACCTCTTATTCTTCCTCAGTCCCGGGACACATTGGTATTACCTCATCGCCCTCAAGAAGTTCACAAACTATACCCAAAGCTGCGTCTTCTGGCATGTCACATATCCGGAAAATGTATCAATCCAAAGGCATTTCAGAGAAAGCAATTCCGGTTCTTATGAACTCTTGGAGAGCGTCAACTAAAAAACAGTATGATTCGCATATGAAAAAGTGTCTAGAATTTCTAAATCGCAAATCTATCCAAGTATCTGATACTTTTTCAATAACAGTTGTCTTGGACTTTCTTACCGAACTCTTTGATAACGGATATTCATATAGTACAATTAATTCCGCCAGGAGTTTTCTCAGTTGTTTATTACCACCTGTTAATGATGTGGCTATTGGTTCTGATCCGCTAATTAGACGTTTCATGAGAGGAGTCTTTATCGACCGTCCTAATTTACCGCGGTATACAGAGACTTGGGATGTGAGCACGGTCTTATCGTTTATTCGCAGTATGGGGGAAAATGAAGTTTTATCAGTGTTTATTTGACATTGAAGCTTGTCATGCTATTAGCGTTAGTAACAGGACAGAGAGCACAAACTTTGTCATTTTTAGATTTAGATAATATGCATGTTATGAAGATAGAATTGTGTTTTTTGTAAATAATCTTGTGACATGTATTAAAGTGTATGTAACAAAAACGGAAAAATATAGAGGTAATGGAAATAGAAGACTTCTTTTGACAACCCAAAAGCCGTTCCGAGAGGCGTCGAAGGACAGTATTTCTCGCTGGATAAGAACTCTGATATCTAAATCTGGCATTGACACCAGCAAGTTTTCTGGACATAGCACTCGCGCTGCTGCAAGCGCCACCGCACGTTCTTCAGGGATTTCAGTTGACAATATCTTATCACATGTTGGATAGTCTAATGAGAATACATTTGCAAAATTTTATGACAAAACTGTTTTAAATAATGATAAAAAATTTCAGTCTGCAATTTTGTCTTCAACATGTAGTTTAGATGATATGAATATTAGATAAATTTTTGACAGTTATAGGAATTCTTCTTCTTTGTATAATTCCTATTTTCAATATGTGAATATTTGCTTTAAACATATCACGTGTTACCCACGTGACTTCGTGGTGAAGGAGAATTAGAAAATTAAAGGAGACTTACCTGTAAGGTGAACATTAATTGAAATTCTCCGAAACACCAAGGAACGTTGGGTATTACGTGCCCACCCTTGATCTCCCTCCCATGGGAACTTGGGTGATAAAATTATAATAATGTAGCATCTGTAAAATTGCATATTATCAAGAATATTCACATATTGAGTTAAATACTGATCTGGGAGTAGGCTTGCATATCTCACGTAATACCCAACGTTCCTTGGTGCTTCGGAGAATTTCAATTAAAGTTCACCTTACAGGTAAGTCTCCTTTAATTTTCTAATTTTTTTGTGAATAGATGTCCAGGATCTCAGGAGATGGAAAGTTCGTCTTGATCTATAAATAAATAGGCCTTCATCTGTAGTTTACTGAGACTTTATCAATAAATTTCATATCGATGAATTAGTTTTAATAACAAATTATGACGCATTACAATTGAAAAAATACTCTCGTATGTCACAGTCAAGGTCAAAATGTAATTGACCTTGGAATCATATGAAAGAACTTAGTGGAGAATGCATACCAAATATAAAGTCTTTATCTCCTACAGTTCAAAAAATATGACGAAGGTACGAAAAAGATATTTTTAGCATATACATGTACATCAAAGTCAATTTAACAAGGTCATTGACCTTGGTGTCATTTCAAAGATCTTAATCAGTGGAGTTTGCATAGATATATCTCTCGTGGATCAAAAGTTATGGCGAAGGTAAAAGTTCACAAAAGACAAACAGATAAACAGACAGACAGGACAAAAATATCCTTTAATTTAACAATTTCTAATGAGCAGTTGTAAGACGTATGACTAGTGTATTTTTTTTTTCATAAAAAATTGCCAATCAAATTTTGAAGCTTTGGAACCTTCTTCATAATTCTATCTGATTTGTGGAATTTTAACAAAACTTTTGAACTACATCTTGTAGCTTTTACATATTGAAATATTTGTTAGTGCACATAATAATGCATGGCGTTTCCATCATTTTCTTTCCAGATTCCAAAGACAATTGTTAACAGAAATATATCCAACTCAAAAAAAATTATTTTCACAGTAAAAGATCAAATAAACAGAAAAAGAGGCGTAACTGTACAGATAGATTTTCATAAACTGCACGCCATTTCCTATACATAAAACACAAGGGGGTGATATTAATGCATATCTGTCGAATAGTTTATCCTTTCTATGTATCTATACACAGACACTATGTCAGTACATTCTGAAGATCCACGCCCAACATAAAGAAGATGAGTTTTGTGATCATAGGCCAGGCCATACAGCTCGTGTATACTCCCTGGTTTGGTCAACAGGAGTGACAAGAAGTGACCATCCTTGTCAATCATCTGTACAGTGTCAGTGAGGGTATCGACCACCAGGATGTGTGACAGGGCGTCTGTACAGATTCCTTCAGGTTGTAGTCCTGATTTCAGTCCCGATCCTGATGGAGGCCCCGTGTAAGAGAACCGATGTTTGCCTCCAGCGTCAACCACCACTACAGCTCTGAGATCATAGTCTGACACAATGATATCTCCATTGCAATTTTTTGTGAGGTACTTCGGATCTCCAAATAAAATTTCACCTTTGTGGTCGATTCGGATAGTTTGGAGTTCTACTTCCCCACTGTTGTCATACCGTTTTACCATGCCTGTATATGTTTTGTAATTATACATCCTCATGCCAATAAGTAGTTCTCCAGAGGACACACAGTAGTGGAGACTGACAGGTCTCAATGAATCTGTTATTCTCATTAACATGACCATTGATCGGCTTTCTGTTTGAATTTTGACATCTCCTCTGATGTCAACGTAAAGAAGTTCCCCAGCACTTGATACTGTGTGCACACCTCCAAAAGCAGCTTTGTCTGTAACTTCCTGAAGAGTTTCACCCGAGGTGTCTGTCAAGATGAGATTGTTCCAATCACTGACCCAGAATTTATCTGGTGCCACAATAGAAACATGACGACCATAACTGATATCTTTGACTTTCACCGACCTCTTTAACACAGGTTTAGACATCATTTTCAGTAGCTGTTCATCTAATATTTCTCTTTTTATGATTTCACTTTGGGTTTCTTTTAATAACAGATTGACATCAGCTTTGTTTAAATTATCACATATTGACAAAATAGGCACTTGCTTTACCTGTACAATTGTTTTAGTCGTGTTTATGAAATTTTTCTTGTAGAATAAAAGAAATTGTACAGGTCTGATCAATAAATGCTCAGATCTGTGTTCATAGTATTCAGATTTAGCAAGAAATGTATTTTGTTTGAACTTCTGATGTTGTAGTGTTTGAACCAAAAGCAGGCTGCATTTTGTTATATCATTTAACAAGACAGTATCAGTTAAATCCTTTAACCTTATAGCTTTTAAATGCATTGCTGACTGAATACCTGAAAGTGTTCTACTGCATGTTTTCATGTGATTCTGAATCCCAGATAAAACACTATAGTTTCTATACAGAACCTCACTTCTGATTTTGTGAATTGTTTCTTTGTATTGCTGTCTGGTTATTCTATAAGCAGCTTTAAGATCCATTTTTTCATGATTTCTATGTTCTATACACAGATTACAGACAAGAAGTTCACAAGACTGACAGTACATTTCATATATCATATCTGGATGTCTGTCACAAGTCTCTATTTTTTGAAGGACTTCACATTTCTCTCTATAAATCACAACATCATGGTACAAAGTGTCTAGATCACTGTTGTGTCTCTCTTTACACTGTGGACATAGGTTACTTTTACATGTCTTGCAGTAGTATTCTGTGTCTCCATAACAGTTGATACACGTCTTTATCATACACTGTTTGTTGAAATCTTCCATAGCAACCGTGTTGCAACTTAAAAGTCTTTGTTTTGGGGCCAAAAACCTGTTTAAAATACAATTTTTTTTTTATATTTAACAATTAATGATGGCTTTCATATTTCACATTTTACCTGTGACAGAACCTTTCCAAAATATACTATAATTTTTTACCCTGTTACCTTGACCTTGAAGTTTGACATTTTTTTTGAAAATTAATAAATTACTCAAATTGGTAATTACTTTTGAAAGAGAAAATATTTGGCTTTCATTTTACACATGTATATATCACCTGTGAAAAGACCTTTCTAAATATACTATGATTTTTGATCTGTGACATTGACCTTCAAGTTTATTTGACCTATTTTCTAAAATTGTTATCTTTCCTTAAACATTTTCATTGAGAAAAGGTATTTAACATGTGCATTACCTCAGAAAAGACGTTTCTGAAAATGCAATGGGTTCTTTTTACCTCTTCAATTGACCTTCATGTTTGACCTTATTTTCAAAAATTTAAACTTTGTTGATTACTTTTCAATGACAAATGAACGGGCTTGTACATTTGACACAATATGCCAGAAATACATGTAAAAGCATCCTAAGACATCAAAAGTAGGGGAACACAATTCTTTGAATTTGCTCGTAAAATACACTGTATGTAAGGAGATAACGAACAGAATTCAAGCTCCTATTCATTCTACAGTAAGATTTTTTAGTTTAGTGTGGTCTGTATGGACACTAATTTTTCAATAACACTTCATTTATTAAACAACTTAAACAGGGATTGAAAGTTAAATATGTCTTTAACAATATCTTCCTTTGTTAAAAATGTGAACATTCCAACTTTACAAACATGATACAATATTGACCATAAACACTTATATACTGATAGAAGAACTTGAATATTTTTTTTATTGATTGATGGTCTTGCTATTTCTTAGAATAGTACACACATTACACTTTCAACCCCTTATATAAATTATCTTTATTATTAGGTGTTATTAAGAAAAACACTAGTGTCGGCACTCAATTGACTACTTTAACCATGTTGCTGTTGTGTTGAAGTCAAGGGAACAATAAATGTTGTCTTTTACTAAAAAATGGGTCTTATTTAATTAATTTGTGGCACAAAACACCACGCTGTGATGAATATGAGACAAGTCAACATGGAACTAACACAATTTTTACATGTACACAGCCTTTGTTTTCTCTGATAATTTAAATTTTCTGATTTCTAAGGATTCTTAAAAAATAAAATGTAATTGAGTAAATTTAAGCTAGTCAATCTGAGATCTCTAAATTCACTTTTGGTTTTAAATGCACTCAATTTTATGTGTATAATTAGTCATTTTCTTGAGTTTAAGAAGACAATGTCCATCATTCACTTACTTGACAAATTCGTTGTGAAACCTTAGTGTAGCATGTGTAGAGTTGCCACCACCCCTCACCAGCTGCAGATTTTTTTTTTTTTTTTTGACTTCAGGTACATTCTTCTACTAAATGTAGGCCCAATGAAGGATTTTGAGACATGTCCTTTTTGAATTATTATTAGCACACTTAAGAGACCTTTTCAGGATTGGCTCCCTTGCTGGAAATCCTAGCTAAAACACTGTGAGATACCAAAAAAATTATAAAAACTCAACAAAGGAAAGGTTATGAAGAAAGACTGTCATATTAATAGCTTTTTTTTTTTTCAAAGTTCATTTTCTTAAGATTTTATAGAAATAAAATTTTACATCCTATGTCTATCAAACATGAGCCAAACACAATGAACAGGGTAAAACATCATGTTAATATGGGAGTACATGAATTTACATGTATCTTGTTTGATTTTTGCAACTTTACATGTTTGTCGAAGATTTTAAAATAGCCATTATTAGTATACGTGCGCAAAAATGTTCAAGTATTTTGGATTATACACTATTTGTTACCTCAGTATAGGAGGCTTTAAGCACAATGGTTATGTCATTGATCAGTCATCAGTATGTGTTTTTCATGAAGCAATACCTGGAAGCTGTCATATACATCTTCAAATGACGTCCATTAATGCAGAAAACAGCAATGCATGTACAGTTCTTTTGACTGGAATGAATCTGTAAACAAGGAATATCTAATCACATAATGTAAATTTATACATGTTTTAAGAAAAATATCAAGTACATATCAATTGAAATGATTATGGATGTGAATCTATCAATGTTTTTGACCATGTTGATATATATTTCTTCTCAGTTCACATTTCAGTCACAAATATTTAAGATGATTTGAAGTTCACAAAGGAACTTCAAAAGATTACCCTCTCCCTATGTATCACCTTTTCAAGTAAAAGAACAAACATATCCTTTTACATATGTTTTAGCTTCAGATTGTTTTCACCTTTTCTTCTCAGAGGACAACCTAACAAATCCTGCTTTCATCTTATACTCTTGACAGAAGTGGACGGCCTGATGTAGGCGAATCTCTACAAAGAGACAGAGAGAATAATTACATACTTTCATCTGTTCATTTGATTGCTATTGCTAACTACACGTATGAGCCTATGTGCATGATTAAATAATATGTATATCTTCTTTTTTAACTTTAAATGGGTGTAGCGACGCATTTGTTAAGAAAAATTTACAACTTACTAATTCCCTTAATTTTTCACAACGTTCACGCTAGCTTTTCTTGGCTGTTTTGTTTGTTTACATTGTGAAAATATTTTATATTCCGAGCCCGACACAAATTAAAGATGTCTTAATTCGAGAGACTGTATAAATTTATTTAACATAATACAGCGCCATAACACCCCTCAACTATTCAATATTTCGCTTTCAACATCATTTTAAATATTAAACAAAAAAATCATATTAAATGAAACTGTACACGATTTACTGAAATACATGCACATGCATGTACAATGTACATGTTATATACTACTTGATACACTGTGATTGAAATAGCGAAAATATCATTCTAGATATCTGAGTAAAACATGCAACAAACGAAACTATATCTCAATATGTATTTTTTTTATTATTATTATTTAATATTTTTTTCAAACATTTAATATACAATAATCTGCCATAAGATATTTTATTTAAATACTTTAAAATATACAGGCTCATACTACAGTGTACATGTACTTTATGAATAGGCCTAATGTAGATTCATGCATGTTAAGCGATTAGCGGATAAAGTGATTTAATTAATCTATTTTGAAAAAAAAAATTAAAAGGCTGCATATTGCTCTTCATTATGTAAATATGACTAATCCTTATCAGTTCACTTATACATAATTATTTAATATACTCATAATGTTGAAAGCACTTAGAAGCATAGCACTTAATGAATGAACAACCCCCCCCCCCTAAAAAAATATGAAGATTCGTGAAATAAGGCCCATTATTCATTTAATGTGTTACACATGTGGTAGAGAGAAGAGAGGTGGTTACAAAGTTGCCAAATTCATCTGTCTGGATATTTTCAAATCGAATTTCAGTTAAAAAAAATAATTAAGTAACTTAAATGAGAAAGAAAACTATTAAGCTATTGTAAATCTGCTGGAACGACTGCACTGAAGTGAATGTTTCCGCAAGTTCGGGAAATACAATCTGTTCATACATATAGTTTATACAGTTAATTTTCTGGACCGTACTGTATATTCATCACTTACAACATGTGCCTGTGAAATAGGTAAGTGTACAAAGTTCTCATATATATCATTTATATTCCAAGTTTATTATAAACTGGGAAAATACTTATAATTGATGTGTGAAACGTGACTAATTATTTCAGAAATATGTATTCTTATTTAGGATTCTGGAACATTTGGATTTCAAATGTTCAAATTGTGTTAATGGATGGCCACTTATAAATGTAGATACACATGTATTTGTACCATATACGTATGATAATCCGCTAGTATTTGCTTTACAGGTCTGTACAAAAGTTGATTATAGGAGAAAAACATGTCACACGAACAGACATCGGATTTTGTTGGTGATATACAGCTTCTGACAGCAGACGATGAAGAGCATGAAAAATGCCAATTTCATACCGGGCAGTCATTTACAGCAAGCTGTAGCCAATGCGATCAGTTAGTATGTCTGAAATGCATAGTTTCAACTCACAAAGGTCACACATTTGAAGATCTTGGCGATCTGATTGAAGTCTCTAATAAAATGATTGTGAAAATCAAAGCCGAAAACATAGAAAAAAGAATGGCGGTTTTGATGAAAGAAAGCGAAAGCGCAGAGAAGGGAGTAAAAAAGATACAGGAACTAAACAACCTTACCGAGCCCGAAATTCAAGGCGAATATTTGAGCTGTATGGAGAGGATTGACAAGGATAGGGACCAGCTTATAATGACGCTGGAAGCAGATTTGAAAAGAGCAGAAGAAAGACAAAAGAAGGTTTTAGAGAAATTATCAGGTGTACGGAAAGACTTGCAGACTACTGAAAATGTGCAAAAGGATGGAAATACTGTTCAAATTATTCAGTTATGCAGAAAACTGCAAAGCAAGTACGAGGAAAATGTCCAAGGGCCATTGGAAGAAAATAAAGTAATTGCTAGAAAATCGAAATTCCTTGCACATGACAAACATTCCAATGTTCTTGGAGAATGCCCTATTGTCCCTGAATTCGAACTCTACGGCGTTTATCAGATAAGTTTGGCGACGATTTCGACCTTAAAGAACCTCCTAGAGGACGAAACATGGGTGGCAGGAGTTCAGTCCCCCTTAACACTTAGACTTCACGTCCCACACAGCAAAAACAAGAGCGCAATAAAATATAAAGTTAACAAGGGATTTGTGTACAGCCTTGCCTTCACGAAAGAAAACACAGTTGTATTGATGACGTTTGTTAGTATTCACGAAATACGTGCGTATGATTTGCAACACGTCGATGACAAGGGTGTCGTGTTTGTCGATACAAGAAAACTTTTTCCCTTGGGTCTGGAAGTATCCCAGAACGGCGACGTTTACGCATGCGCAAGTGAACGCTACTCCAAAGACATGTCTGCTAATACGGAAAGAGGCATTCTTCGAATTTCAAAAACAGGCCAAGTTTTGAACTTTTTCCAGTTCGAAGAGGTCGTAGGAAACTTCATATTCCATTATCCATCATGTCTGACAGAAAATATTGATGGAAGCCTGTGTGTCATTGATCGACACAGCCATTTTTCAGGTCGTGTTGTGGCACTTAACACGTTTGGGAAGAAGATTTTTACTTACGAGCGCCCACCTTCTGTCTCAGCCAAAGAAGAAATGGATCTAAAATACATAACACGCGACAAATTCGGAAACCTCTTAATCTCCGACTGCATCAATAATCGTGTTCACCTGATTTCTAAGTCTGGGATGTTTATTTCATTGATTCTCTGTCCAGATGAAGAAATATCTGTTCAACGTCCTGAGGCGCTTCACGTAGACAAGTTTGATAATTTATGGATTGGATGTCGATCCCAAAATCCCAACACCTTAACTTGCCAGGTCATGAAAATAAGAATGAACTATTAATGACAGATTTTCTTCAGTAGTATATGTACGAAAGAAAGCATTAAAATGAAGAAAACACAATATTCTGAGTTAACTGTGAATAAAACTAGAGAACAAGTTAATAGCACATCATTCCCATATTGCTTTGCAATATTTCATTATTGAGAAGGTTCATTTAAAGGCTGATTGCCCCCCACCCCCCCCACACACACACTTTTTGTTACAGTTAGGTGACTAAGGTCAAATAAAGGAAAAAATGATACTGAAAGATGACTCCCACCCCCTACCCCCCAAATAGGATTTTGGAGTTTGGACAATATCCTTTTTTGTCAATTTTTTTTTTTTTTTTTTTGAAATTTTTTCTCTGCCCCCTTTCAAAAACGATGCGACGTCACGGCAGGAAAAAACTTGGACAAATCAAAAGGTTTGAGATTTAAAATGCAATCTATCATCAATATTATCCAGCATGTTAAAAGTGCCCAAGGCCAGCCAGGTGGCGCATGCAGTGTTTATCTATTCCTGGAAAGGATCAGCTTGCAATATTAAGTGATGTCTTGCTTGCTCTGCATTCCTTAAATTGTCAATAGTTTTAAGCAACACATGCATACTTGCAACTTTGTGTTTAAAAGAAAAAAACAGGGGATCATCCATAGCATCTCTATCATGATCAAAGAAATTCATAAAGACGCATGGCAGTTGATAAATAATTTGTGTTTATCTCTGCATGCGATGTTCTTTATTTTGGTAAAATTCATTACTTATTTTACAAGGTGGTATATTTGGGTGTGACTTGAATTTGGACTTTATTTGATATTAATTGAATCAACTATACTATTATATTCTTTGATTATGATCGATAGGGTTATTTTCTCTTTGGTACACCCAGGGACCTTTATAGGTCCCTGGTACACTGAACACCTGGTATTTCAATGAATCTACTTGTATATTTTAAGTGCAAGCGACACCCTGTGCTAAAAGTTAAATATGAATCTAGACTAACTCCTCAAAGTAAAAATAAAATTGATACAATCCAATATTATTAGAAAATTAAAAAGTAAACTCTTGAAACTGCACGATTCTTTAAAGCCGACTTGTACTACTTTTTACTAACTCGTTAAAACGGGGCATTCTTTTATCTTTATAAGAAGACCACTACTTAATTAAACATGTTAAACTCGTTTTATAAATGTAATGTGAGCAAAGTATATCTTTATTTATTGGTCACAAAATTTTCAAGAAGCATTAAAATAAAATTGAAAAGCTTCCGGGAGTACACGGCTTTGGGACGCCAATCAAGAGGAAAATTAACAATATCCTGTTCCTTTTTTGTGGAATAAAAAGCTAATTATACCCGTACAACAAAAATTAAATCCTTGTCTTCTGAATCGTACGCCCAATTTATTTTATAGAAAAACAACAACAAAAAAGTTTAAAGCTTTGTATTTCTTCCGAGGCTTTGCGAGGTAACCCCCCCCCCCCCCCCCCCCCCCCCGCTTCAGAACTGTAGCATTATAGCTTTATGGTCAAAGACTAATATATAAAACCATAACGCTACAGTTCTGCAGCTAACCCCCATCCCCCCATCCCCGCCCCGTGCGTTTGACGAGATCTTAGATCCATCCCGGTCACGTAACCAGCTGTTTTTTACGATGATTTATTTTACATGTATTAGAAGGTTTTGAAATAGTCAGGGATAAAAAAAAAATTTCCTATTCAATGTTACTTAATTTTATGTTGATATATGGACAGTAATTATTATATATACCTCCTGTGCAATGAAAGAAATCATTAGAAAGCCATTTTTTGAGACAGTCACCTCGGTAATCCGATTTTTATAACTACAGTTTTTTTTATATCGGCTAACAATTTATCTTAATTGTCAATTTAGCACTCAATATGGCCTCACGCGTATACATCAAGCAGGTCAATATTCATCTCAAGGTGTCAAAAAGAAACGAAGGAAAAATTATAAAGAAGGGAATATTCACACCTAACTGTTATGTAAGTATATAAAAGTATAGGCAGTAATTATATTTCATATATTATAAAACGCGTTTAATACTTTAAATTTGAATCAGGAAAAACGAATGCGTATAATTATGCACATAATGACTTATTTGAAAATATTGATATTTATACGAATAAAAGCTTAAGATTATCTACTTCAAAATTTAACAGGATACAATTGACAATGAAATTTCCGTTTTTGCTGTCTTGAAATAAAATCAAAATTGCATGAAAATTGTTTTGTTTTTTAAAGAATATAAATATAATTCAAACATGTTCAATATTACATGTATATACTTTTCACAAACCCGATCCCAGAGATAGCTTTTTCTTTTACTGGTTCAAATGAATTTGTTTCACCCTCAATATTTGTTTTAAAAATGATATTAATTAATTATTTGTGCATTTTTACCTATCAGTTTCATTCGATTTTATATCACGATCGCGAGTATTCAAATCTTTTGTGTTTATTTGATTTTGTTATTTTATTGACAATCTTGCAGATCTATACAAGTAAACAAAAAATCAGATCATTTTAAACATGACGTCACAAACGTTCCAGTTTTTGTGTCTGAGTCTGATAGTCACGTGGACAAATGGTCAAGGCGCGGATCCATCGGCAATTAAAGAGTGTACAGGTAGGTTATAGTGGATGTGCGTGTACCTGTTAACATAATCTCAGTCTTTAAAACAAAAACAATAATTTTAAAATTCACCATTCAATAATTTTTTACATGACCTACCTATACTTTAAGTTGATTTTCAATTTTTCATGCATACATATATACTCACTGTTCATAATGTAGACCTGTACATTTCCATCTGTTGATTTCAAGCAGTAAATAAAACAAAAGTGTTACAACATCAGTTCATGATATAATTCTTGGTCAGAATAATCATGTTGAAAATTTAATGTAAAACTTTTAAATACTGTTTAACCGATTCTGAATCTCGACACCTTTTTTTATATAACAGAACAAGGGAAATGTTACTGGAAGGGTGAGTGTAAATCCCCGGGGCGGGGGCGGATCTGGCAGGATGTTGAGGAGTGTGCCGACATGTGGTGCCACGCCTATCAGTTCACCAAGTACATCGCCATTAGAGTGGACAGGTTTTATGGTTAGTACTATGATATAGAATATGGTTAGTAGTATTCCAGTAGTATCTTAGCCGGCGTCTGAAGGTAATTGAAAGTTGGGGTGAGGTGGGGGCTAATGGAGAATGGGGGATAAACCTGACCCCCAAAACATTTGTTGACTAAACCCCAATGTCAATGCCATTTTATGTTTATATTTGCAAAAACTGGGTGTATTTAAACACCCCCCCCCCTAGCCGTCCGTTTCCGACGCCTGTATAATATACATGTTTCTTGCTCTAATCTAATTATTTATAAAGCTAATATAAATGTTTATTAAGTTAAGTGCTTACAGTATATGGGATCACCATGAATGTTTTGTTTTAAGGGTGTCGATACAAAGACCAGTGTAGGAAGAAGGATGAGGAGTGGGAGGAAGAGGGGTGTGTTAAGCGGAAGTGTCAAATTGGGGGACCACGTGGTTACACCAGGACTATCAGCGTATCAGAGCTAGGTATGTAAAATAGAAATGTCATATTGGGGGATATCTGATGAAGGTATATATGTATGTAAAACAGATTTGTGTCATATTGGAGGACCATGTCGCACGTGGGTACACTGAACTATCAGCGTATCAGAGCTAGGTATGTAACGTGGGAACATAAATAATGTCAATGAAGGAATAATATATAATTTCCCCAAAAGAAAAAATGACTCCAATTTCAGGTTGTACCGATTCTAAGGGGGTGTGTCACTTTCCCGGAAGTGCGTGGGAGGAAAACTGCGTCCGATATCAGTGTGTCAACACAAGGAATGGGACTTCCATTAAGGCGACACAAAATATAATTTGGAAAGGTACGTGAAGTATATTAAAACTCAATTTGTTTTGTTCACGTCTGATGTATTTTGACAGCTATATATCCAGCTAATATTTCCATTTTAGACGTTTTAACACAAATAATGTTCAGCATCCATTTTAATTTTATCTTGGGTCTTTTTTCATACAATATTGTCAATCTGAAGACATAATTTTATCGTTTGGTGAAACTTAAATTCCGGTAGAATGACCAAGAAATCATAGACAACTCTAGTAACTTTTTAAGAGTGATCACAGAGGAATTTCAGTCTTATATAAGTCAACCAAATGGCAGAGATTCAAACATTTTATTATACGTGTTCTATATACATATGTATAGCAATACCTTAAAATCTATGAGACAATGAACTTCATACAACACAACCTAATTAATGTTTGAGTCATTCTCTGGAAGCATCTAAATGGACTAGAAATTGATTCTCGCGGATTTTGTTGAAACTTGGTGAAATAGTAACATTATAAGCCCGATTTATAAAATTTATTGGAAGTGATAAAAATTGGTCTTGTTTCCATGACACCAGGTTACTTATTTTGCACATAGGTGTAAAATACCTAAAAATGATATGTCTTCCAATTAATGTACATTTAAAAAATAAAAGTGACTGTAATTAATTTTTTTCTTTGAAATAATTTATTATTAAAATATCTGCTCAACTAGGCTGCCCTTACAATGGTACGTGTTTAGAGGAAGGAAGTGTCGTCACAGACCCTGACAATAAGTGTATCACCAAACGCTGTGTGATAGACCAGAGCGATCGGGGATTCCACAGAGTCTTAGAACTGGACACGATCAGTAAGTTTTTATCTATTATATGTACCTGATGTACAGTGATAAATGATCATAGAGCTAGATTGACTGAACGAGCAGTCCTTACGCCATCAGTAATTGAAAAAAAAATACATTCAGATAGATTGTGTTTAATGCACTTTTCTTATGGCAACAATGGAGCAACTGAAGTAAAATCAAACACATACATCATTTTTTTTATTTTGATTTTTTTACTCAAAAATGGATATTTTTCAATATTGCATCATCAACGAATTTAAATATGTAATTTACATAAATTCCCTGTGTAATTATTGGATCTAATTGGTTCAAGAAAAATTATTATGCTTGAAAATTTAGATAACCCCTGAAAAATTCTGATTATTTACAATGTAAAAATCACGCATTTTTTTTTTCAATTGAAATCGCTAGAACTTCATAAACATAAAATTCTTGATGTTTTTACTTAAAATTGAATCTGACAAAGCTGTTTATATTTGCAATAAATTAATATTATTTATAATTTTAAGGGCGATAACTTTAAACAACAGGAGATACTGTTTCACAGTTCACAATTTGATCATTCCATCATATGTTTCGAATTTATAGATTGGTTATTATTATTATTTTAAATAACTATTTGTTCATTAAGAGTTAATCGCATCAAAAACAATATTATTATCACTTATAATTCTTTGTTCTCTTCTTTTCTGCAAAGAAAATAAAGAAGTTAAAAATTCTGCGAAATGAAAGCTGAGCATATCATCTTTGAGCAAACTGAATAGTACAATTCTCATTTAACCTTGGACTTTCATTAAGGCGTGGTATTCTCGACATTACATAATTAGCGTTTGAAATTTACACAGCTTTTCGTTCACTTTTGAAATAACATTCCGGCGAATGTCAACGACTGTACCCACCAGTGTACCAATGATCCTATGATAACGTTCCGCACGGCAGAGAGGTGGGTCGTCTAATCGTTGTGAACAATTTAAATTTGTTGATGTTCTTATTTCTTGACCAATGAAAATCTATTCGCCATTTGAGAGACGTTAATAAGATAGTGTGTCCAGAAAGTCACGCCCTACTGAAAGTCCAAGGATAACTGAGAATCGTACTATTATCTTTTTTTCTAGAATGCGAGGACGCCAATGGAATATGCCGTAATGAGACGGACACTGGGTGGCCATTGTATGTCCAGGGCACTCTCCATAACAACTGTCATTGTAAGGTGATCCGGAAAGATGATGGGTCCGTGTCCATTCGGAAGGGATGTTCTGGTTAGCTAGATGTTGGAGTAAAAGCGTTTTGTTAAAAAACTATTAAATCTATAGAAAGCCTCAACTTATAGTATGCTTCTTTGAAGAATGTAAATAAATTGTTATACACGTAGTTTGTCGGTTCATTCATCATATAAACTATATTATGTGGTAAAAATATATGATATACAATAAATGTAAAACCAAGCAGATGAAATGAAAAGATAAACTAGTAATCATGAAAATGATTAAATCTTGTAATTAAATATAAAGAAATTTATCTTTAAAAGTCTTCTTTTCTCTCTGACACTAATATTTAAGTATCAGTCACATTTTGTAAATATCGTGATTACGTAAAATCGAACTAGAGGTACTGTGAGCAATGAGCTCACTAAATGATACCCCCGCCTCCCATATGGTTATAGCTGATGAAAAAGTCCATGATTTGCTGTGGCGGGGAAACCCAAAATATGTGTCGGATAAAAAAGTAAAATAGGAGGTACACAATGGCAATATGTAATAAAGATTCTGTGAAAGTTTCATTAAATTTCAATCAGTGATGTAAGAGGAGTTGCGGATAAGACATGGGTACCCTAAAGCGTAACGGACAGACGGACGGACGGACATACCGATATAGTATACTCTCCCACTTTTCAAGCAGGGGGTATAATAAAGTATGGTAACATTCCCTATGAGTTTACAAGCCAATTTCATCGGAAGAGCATTCTAAATCTGCTCAGGAGAGCTAAAAAAGCAACCAACATAGAAAAACCAAATGAACAAATGATTGTTTTTCTTCAACTCTATACGCACCTTATGCGCCAACTTGAGTTTTATACCATCTATTTTTCTCAGCGAAACGGAATATATACAGCAAGCTTTTACCTTAAATGATCGATTACATCGTTGAAAATATTTTTGCTGAAATGTATACAAAATTTTGATATGAAATACCATTTCATAATAATTATCAAGAATATTATACGCCACAGACTGCGGTTTAATCACAAGGTGTTAATGAGAGTGATAATTGTCTTATTCTTGTTTTATTGTGAAAAATTATTCAGTTATGTCTATTCAGAAGTTTATTCAGAAGTACTAATATAAAAACATAAAAAAGTCAATGTGTTTTTCATTAGAAAAATAATCTTTACCATATGGAGAACTGGAATTGGATTCTCATATGAACTATTCAACCCAGATTTTACTTTCACTTTCCTTTTTAATCTAAAGTCGGGCGGATGAATATCGTCAAAATTGTGTTTGCCTTGTCCGGTGTAGTTCTTTTTATAGTTCTCATAGCATGCGCCTGTCGATGCTGGAAAAGGACAGTCAAAGAGGATAGGAGATATGAGAGGGAGACGGTTACAACACATGATTGTAATTCTGACACTACCAAAGGTTAGAGTCTTTATTGTTTGTTTGTTTGTTTGTTTGTCTGTTTGTTTGTGTTTAATCTTCCTCTCGAAAGTTTTTCCCTCGTATGGAGACACCACCACATGCCAGTGGAGCTTCGTGTCGCAAAAGATGCCGGCACGAAAAAGATCCCTTCCTGCTCAATGGTCCTGAGTGCCGAGTATAGGACAAAATTTGCAGCTCTCCACCTGCAAATAGCGGCGTCTCCATATGAGTTAAAAATTCTCGAGAGGGACGTTAAACAATATACAATCAATCAATTTTAAGATCATGCGTATACGTTGAACTCCACTGTATATGATGTTGTACTATACAATAATTATAATAATTCTTCAAGACATTGTGATTTAAGCACTGCTAATTTAACGAAATTGGATCCAGATGTTTGTATCTCTATCATAATTCTACACGAAATAACTTGAACTATTTCCAAATTGAATAAAAAGAATCGAGAAGACATAAGTAAACAGATTTTTGAAACCGATTTGTTGTAAAATCATAGTTTTTACTGTTGCTCTTCATTAAGAGTAGATACAAATATAATCGTGGAACTTTGAAATCGCTTTTGAATACAATTAGGAATTGCTTTTGAATACGTGGGTAATTCAAAATGTTCGTAGACTTTTGTCCTACCTTTTTAATTTAACGTCAAATCATATCCAAATTTAGTGCACATATTTTAACAACAAATAATCTGAGTAAATAAAATGGATTATATCTTCATATTTATAAAAATTATCAAAGATTTAGAACAGCGAAAATGGGGTCACGGAGCAACGTCAAAATTAAATAAGTTACTAATTTTCACTTTATAGTATGTAGAGACAATTTCCTTACAACAAAAGAATATATGCATGGCCAAGGGTGACTGATTATATGTATGGTGTCCATATATACTTTTAAAATTTATAAAACCTTTTTAATTTGGTACACTATAATTTTCTGTCGATATTCATGTTAGCAAAATAGTATCTTGAAATGAACATTTTTTTAAATAAGCTTTGAGGGAACCTATGATTGAACTATTGATTTGCACTTCATTCCTGTTAATTCTAAAAGAGAACAAATGTCAATAACGGTTAGTTTTTCAAAGATTACAGGTGGATATTAATGATATAAACTGACCTTTGAATGAAACTTGGTGGTAGTTAGCACGTTTACAATTGTTTAATTCACTACTGGCATCTGATAAAATGACTTTTTTTTTTTAACAATTGTGCAATTGAGCTATAATATTTTTTATTTGATCCGGTTTTTATTTTGATGATATGTTGGATGATTCATGAATAAAAACTCGCCGTATTTTTGACGAAAACAACTAATAATAGCCTTTTTTTTTTTTTTATTTTATTTTTTTTTGCAGTGGTCCAAACAACGGTTTGAATTTTAGATGTATGGCAATGTTGGATGAGTTACTAACAATGTATAAGGATTCCAATTATACACAATTACTCGCCGTAATTTTTGTTGATATGCAACGATAGTGAATTGATATTGAAAACAACGAAATAAGTAACAACTAGCCTTTAAGTTATACTCATCGTAGTAATTTGCACAATGCCTAAAATATTTATGTATAAACACGTACAGGTCTTGAAAATGAAAATGATTAGATATTATTTCAAGGTATGGGTCTTCAAGGCTTTTACAAGTACAATTCTCAGTTAACCTTGGACATGTCAGCAAGAAAAACATCGTAGCATTATAAATAAAATGTCAGCAAGGACACGTGGCATTCTCGCCATAACACACTCTCCATGATTTAAGCCATTTTTTTTAGATGCTACGCTAATATAATTAGTGTCTGTCACATGGCGAATAGATTCTCAATGGTTAAGAAATAAGTAACATCTGATTCAGCAACTTTGATTTGTTTTTGACAACGATGAGACGACTTTAGCCCAACCTCTTTGCCGTACAAGACCTTGTTATTAGTTCTTTGCTACTCTCGATGACATTCGGCCGGATACCTATCACACGTATACAAGTGACAGTGAATGAAAGGCTGTGTAAATTTGCTAGTGATTTATATTGTTTAAACAAGAATTATTTTTAATGCTTATTTTTGACATATGCTTAAGTCGAGAATACCACAACTTACTGAAACGTGTGTGTCGGTGTGTCCAACGTGTACCGAGACTTTTTATTGACTTTCATTTAATAAATTTTCATCACAAGTTCAGTGTTAATTTAACGAAAATACGTATCCTTTAAATTCTTGAAATATTGAAAAACTTTGATTTAAAATTCGCTATTGTGTTTATTGTACATTTACAAAAAGATATTCTTTTTTATTCGAAGAAATATAAGGAATACATTCGGTACAATGCAATTATAAGTTATGTATCAATTCATGCAAATCTCAAAGTTCGCGATTTTCGTAAGAGTTTTTATGGTTGATGATTAAAACGTTTATATATAGGAAAGTTTATGAATCTTTTTTTTCAATGCAAATAAAAGTCGAGCATGATTGTTGGTTAACATTATAATAGGTTATGGATTAATCATGGATTTCAACAAGGATTACGTTGAACAAACTAAAACAAGATTAATCAACCTGTTTTCCATGAGAGGAAATTTAATTATCTCTTTTATGTGATTTTGAACAATGCAAATAAATTTGTTTGTGTAAAATTTCATTGTTTATTTTTACAAGGTTATGTATCTCATGCAAATCTAAAACAAGATTAATCAACCTGTTTTCCAATTTTTTCTGATATAAAGGCTTGATATAGGCCCGTATACCCCTCCCAATAAACAAACAAACAAAAACAAAAATATTTTTCAAATCTTTCGAATTGAACATAAATTTACAAAGTGCAAAACAGAGTTATCGATAGGTCATCCTGTGATAAATCAAAATATCTATTGTTCAGGATTCGTCATTTTGAAATTAATCAACAACTATCAATTTTTTCGACTTCGGTAAAACATGACTTTGTTTTTCAAAGATAATCAATCAGACAAATATTTGCAAGAAACAGAAAATTGCAAAACATGCGGATGTTTCTTGCAAGTATATTATTCTTATCCAGAAATATATTTGTTTTCAATAATCATTTGTCTCATTAATTAGAAATAAGATACATTGTAACTGTTTTAATGTACAAATATACAGGTGAAGTACATGTTTAATAAATATTTTCCATATAGAGGTTGATGAATGATCGAACATGGTAGTGATAAAAAGAGAAAAACATCTGATAGTTTTAATGTTTACTTATCTACAAATATATAAATGTAATAATTATTATTTTTGGTACTCAATCAATATTTAGAATTTATAACTGCTGTTCATTATGCCTTAAATTAATGTGTGTTGTATACATTTTGTATATCTTTGCATAGTTTTTAAACTGCATTTAATAAGATTTAAGGGCGCTTAATTACACGAAATAAAACTTTTGCAAAAACATGTCATCTTTTTAAATTATTTTATTTTGCAGTTTTTTTAAACCACAGAATGTTGCATATGATAGACAACATGAGTTTTCTTTTATTTTGTAAGTATTTTCAAGGCGCGTAATAAAGCCTTAAATCGTTACATGGAATGTTGAACAATATATGGCTTTAATCTGAATAAAGAGACAAATCAAACCTTTCATTTTTGGGGGACCAAATTTAGGATGTAGCTAGTTTTGGCTCACCGCTAACTTGATTTTTTCTGTCAAATACATGTAATTGTTCCTAACAATTCGTAGAACCAAAGCTATCTCTGAAATCTTGTACATGACGATCTTCATATGAAAATGTGCTCTCCTAGCTTATTTGACAAGAGATTTGGTAACATTTTGCAGGTAGTGTAGTTATTATAATTGAAACAAGAGGCCCAAGGGCCTTGAATCGCTCTTCTGATAAATTGTACAACCTATCACTTCTAATTGAAGCCTCTAACCCTAAGTATTCTAAGAGCCAAGTTGCATCAACTGACAAAGTTTGATGATTCTTAGCCAATTATAACTGAAGATATTTTAATAAAGCTATAAAAAAAAAACCATACATGTAAGTCGGTCACAATGACCTACTTTAAGATTGAAGTTTTCTGAGGACTCAAGATGCATTAATAGACAAAGATTGAAGATTCTAAGCCAATAAGTATGTGAGATAGTCAAAAGTAAGTCACTTTGACCTACTTTTTCATCTACATTCTTGGAAAAACCAAAATGCATCAACTGACAAAGTTTGATTATTCCAAGCCAATAAGTACTGGAGATACTTAATTATAGCCATAAAATGTTAAAAGTAGGTCACTGTGACCTAATTTTTAGTAGGCGATTTTCGAAAGCCCAAAATACATCAACTGACAAAGTTTGATGATTCTCAGCCAATATGTATCCGAGATATTCAAAAGTAGGTCACCATGACCTACTTTTTGGTCATCACTCTCCGAAAACCCAAGATGCATCAACCCACAAAGTTTGATGATTCTAAGCTTATAAATACCTAAGATGCTTAAATAAAGCTATAAAATGTCAAAAGTAGGTCACCATGACCTACTTTTTGGTCGTCACTCCCCGAAAACCCAAGATGCATCAACTCACAAAGTTTGGTGATTCTAAGCTTATAAATACCTAAGATACTTAAATAAAGCTATAAAATGTCAAAAGTAGGTCACTGTGATCTACTTTTTGGTCATCACTCTCCGAAAACCCAAGATGCATCAACTCACAAAGTTTGATGATTCTTAGCCAATAAATACCGAAGATACTTAAATAAAGCCATAAAATGTCAAAAGTAGGTCACCGTGACCTACATTTTAGTCAACATTTTTCAAAGTACCAAGATGCATCTGCTTGTTGATCGTAGGTCTGAAGGTAATCAAAATATGCCTTTTAAACAATATGAAAACAATTGCCTGCAAAATTCAAAATGTAGGTCACAGTGACCTACTTTTTCATAAATATGTTTTAAGGTCCCAAGATGCAGCAATTTACAAGATTTGATGATTCTAACCCTCTCAGTGTCTGCAATAATGGGATGAAATGTTTTAAAAAGTATGTCATAAAGTTCAAAAAGTAGGTCAAGGTGACCTACTTTTAAGCTGACGTTGTTCAAGGACCCAAGATGCATCAACTAACAAAGTTTGATGATCATAGGCCTTAAAGTGTCCAAAATATGCCTTCAAATCAATTTGAAAACAAATGCCCGCAAAATTAAAAAAAAGTAAGTCACTGTGACCTACTTTTGATTTAACATGATGTGAAGTGTTAAGATGCATCAACGTACAAGATTTGATGATCCTAGTCCTTATAATAAGCAAAATATAAACGTTTTTATCAATTGTAAATTTAGGTCAACTTTGAAGTGACCTTGAGACCACGCCCTTTGCCCCAGGCTCATGCCTTGAACAATTTTTAATCTTCAACATATTCTGATCCTTGTGTGTAAGTTTAGTGAAAATCTGCCTGGTGGTTCTGGAGAAGAAGATTTTTTAGCAACCAGTACTTTTGGTTTTGTTTTCCTGATTATCTCCCCTTGTTTAAGGGTCCCAACCCTTATTTTAGTATAAATGGTAGCCCTTGGGCCAAGGATACCCTGTGACAAATTTGACACTGATTGGCCAAGGCGTTCTTGAGTTATGGCCCATTTTCTAAAAAGTTAACGCACACCGCACAAATGGCCATAGCATTAGCTCTTTGAGCCTTTGGCTCAGAAGAGCTAAAAAAGGTAAGTCAATTCACTTCAAAAAATTTTTAATAATCGAGTCTTGTATAAATGTTGTAGTCCACTGAAAACGTAGGATATATGTATTTTTTTCCTACTGCACACATGAACAAGGAAACTAAGAAAACAAAAAACATTTTGGCAAAGCACTTCATATATACTAGTATATAAAAACAAATAAGACTCATTATAATTCTACAATTCCAGACCCTCACTACACTTGGCAATAACCCAAACAAAAAAAAACTATACATGTATGTAGGTTTCACAAAAAATATATGGCATGCATAATTGCATATTTTTCAACTAAATGTAAAATGTACTCCTATAACTTAAATTTTTCCTTTTTACAAGCATGGCTTAATTTGGGAAAAGATTCATGGAAAAGGAATGCTTCAGATATTAAACATTTAGAGCTGTTAAAAATGTATTTGAAACATGAACATGTACATTGTGCTTGACTACATGTAAGAAATTCAAAATCATGATTAATCTCTCCAGTAAAAATGTTTTGATCAATGAAATATGAGATGAAAAAAATTATTCTTCATGCATTCACAAAAAAGAATCGCATTAACAATGATTAAATATTTACCCACAAATGAATAAATCATTTGTAGTTTTCCTTACAGCATATATTTCCTCTGCTTTCATAACCTTACATGTAATATACATGTACATTATCTGACGCTTCAAACAAAACAGAAAATAATCACGATTTTACTTGGTTTAAGATTTTACCTTTCACAGGTAAATTGTTTTTGTTGTAGTACATGTAGTTGTTTTAGAATAAACTTTTGTATAAATAAAAGATTTTGTTTTATTATCAAAACTAAAAAAAAAGGAAAACTAAGGACTCATTTCTACACAATACATACTTTTATCAACAAACACACATTGCACATACTCAAACTCACATACATCCTGGTATAAAAAAAAACATCATTCACCGGTGATGAAAGGAATGTTCATTCCCACTATAGTCGATTTTCATTACAACTGGCGTCAATGAGTATTGTCAGCAGAATGTGAGCTCATTTCAAAATTCAAAATTCTTTCATGCAAATTGAGAGCCCTTTATATTTAAGATCTCGTCTGTTATCTGTCTTGAACGTCTAAATCTGGATAGTCTTTCTTTGTACCGAGTGTATAACCCTGAGAATTTCGGTCAGTGCCATTAATCGATGAGTCGTGACCTTTACTCAGCTCCTTGCTGACGAACTGTGACATCATCCTACTCTGTCTCTGTTTCATTTGGGACTGTCTTTTGGCTCTGTCGATTTCACCCCTTTTCTTCCGGTTAAAGAACCCACACTAAAAATATCATCATGTACATGTTTACATTATTTAACATGTATAACACCGGAACCAAAATACCAATGTATGTACAATTTTAATATTAATTTGTTTTCCTTGACTTTACTTGATTATTATTGATTCTTCAAAAAAAAAATTCAATGTTTTTACTTTGTACATGTAAAAGGAAATAGCCCTTATTTAGATTTGCTAAATGTATATCAAAGCCAAGTCAATGCATTGTAACTGTTGTATAATGTGCTGAAACTCTTTCTGTAAGCTTTTTATATATTCATAATTGTGAGATGCTCACTCTTCCATTGCGCAGCTGGTCCCACCTCTGATGTTTTGGAGGTACCTATTTGCTCTGCTCCTAATTTGTACTTTTATGGAATTTTGGGCACGAATACTATTCGTTATCTTCTAGATCTTATATTTCATTTATGTGTTATAAATACTTGAAGTAAATGTTACTTTGAATACGACGAGTACATACATGTAAATAACAGCCTCCAAGGCTTTCAGGCATTTATTCTACTGAATTAAGCATAAATAAAGTATTTTCTTGCTAAAACACATTCCTTATATTGACCACAATGCAACAATATGCAAAGGTGTCGTGATAACTAAGATAAATTGAAATATAGGCATACACTAAGCTGAATCTGACTTTAAGGATTGTTCAAGAATAAGTTTTGCAAGTTTAACTTCATGTTTTTTTTTCATTGAAAAAAGGTCGTTTTCCACCCCTCAATGAATTTACTTTTTGTATGACAGTTCTAAGTGAATACTAGTAATATACATGACCAAAACCAAAACAAGGTTTTAAGAAACTGTAGATTCTTCTTACCCTCCATAGAATAAGTGCAATGATTACAAGAAACACGAATCCCCCAGCACTGCCGCCTATAGCATACCAAAGAAGGTCCGATGACGTCACACCGGAAGCGCCTAAAGAGACTCTTAATGCTACCTGAAATAGGTAACAGAGATTGTAATTCCTGTCATGAACATGGAGACAACAGAGTTCCTGGTTTATTGTAAATAAAACCCAAAAGCTATCTATAGGTATGTAAATGGTTGTTAGAACTCAAGTCATTACAGTATTAGCAATTGAATAAATGGAATCGTTTAACACGCACTATATTTAGATGATATCACAATGCTAACATCCCATATTTATATACCGGTATAATGATTTTAACAAAAACTAAGTTAAAAAATTAATAACAAAAAGAATGTGCATGTATGTACTGTATTGTTCTATCTGGTCTATACAATAATCATTAATAGTTTGTTTATGCGTTTGGTTTACACACCTTTCCTTTATCTGTAACATTTATAGAAGCCGGTATTTTGTTGTTGTACAAACTCAGCTCTCCAGGGGTGACAAATCGTGCAGCGTTAGTATTTAAGTCCTGCAAACAAATTTTAAACATTAAAGACAAATCATTTTTTAAACATAGAACTGACAAACTTTACATGCCGAATTCAGTAAATGTAACTAGTCTATTGGAATCATGAGGGTATAAAAAAAATATATTTCAACCGTTTCAAGAGAGACCAAGAGCGATGTTTTTCAAACAGCGGTGTATTTTGTCAAAAATTGAAGATATATTATACCTTTAGAATATTTGAGAACGAGTTGGAATCGAGATCCATCGTTAATTCCACGCTTTCAAATTCAGCTGCTTTGATGAACCCAAGATCACAAATCAAGTAAGTACAACTGATTCCTGAAAGTCCACAAATCTAAAGACCAATATAGAAAAGCATGTCTTATCATAAAAAAAGTTCTTGATGCTTGTAATATCTAAAGCAATGCTGGTAAAATATAACCAGTTAAAGTCGTTTTTCAATTAAACAACTAAAGGAGTAGAATGAAGTTTATAGCTTAGTCTTTTTTTCTGATTTTCTAAATCACGGAGGGAGGGTAATTGAAAATGGTTTATTGGCAATACATTAATTTTTTTTTGGTTATGAATTGCAAAATATTCTCCAGTTTATCTTTACAAGTGAATTTTTTTGGTCCTCTCCCCTCTTGTTAGAAATCTCTTTATATGTGAGGCGTGAAGCAGAGTATGAGAAGATGGGTTTAATTAACTTTTAATAATTAGGATTATCTATACATGTATATAAAACCTAGAGGAGCATACAATATCTGTTGACGGTTGTTCTTTGTTGTTGCTATCTTTCAGAGGTTGTGATATCAAATTGCTAGGTTCTCCTAAAAGTTTTATGTCGATCTTCGTCTCTGCAGTACAGTTTCCCCTCTTAACCATTATATCCTGAAAGATTAAGGACAGATAATAAACAAAAAAATGGTTGCCTGGGTTGTTATATATTTTCGGACCCAATTTGATTGTAAGTGATGCAGATAATAAATTGTAAGTGATGCAGATAATAAATTGTAAGTGATGCAGATAATAAATTTCTAAAATCGTTAACCTTCTATGATGATCGAAATGCTAGCTTTCCGTAACCATCATTATTAATCTCTATAATTTTTTTTATACTTTTCATCATATTATTGTTAAAATTTTGAATATAGAATAAAAATTTATGCGGTGAAACTTATTTATTTGACCTAAGTTGTTGTTTTCCAGATTGTTTTATAAAAATCAGTTTGTATCATCTGTACTGAAAGATAAAAGTAAGTATTGAAACATATTTTTATTGCATTGATTTCATTAGTATGTGTGAATGCCATATGTGAAAATATACAAAATTTAAAAACTATATTTGAATAAGGAAAAATGAAATTTAATAAATCGAAACTCTTAAAAAATGTGTCATCATCTGAATCATATATAACGTGAGGACACGTAGACATAAAGTTACGTTTCCTGTCTATCTAAAATAGAATTGGCCAAAGATATTTTTGAAAACCTGACATCTTTTCAAAATCAGACATTTGAAAAAAATCGCAATGTAGTGATTTTTTCATAAAATATAATTCACAGTGAAATTCTTTTATGACTCTCTTTTGCAACTATAGTTATCTATATTATTCAAAGCGTAAAAGTAAATATATGTCACTACAGTAAATGAAAGTTTTCCGTGTGATCACCTTAGTGTCGAAGTGATCACTATAGTAAATTGATCACTATAGTGTCATAGTTATCACTATAGTAAATCAAAGTTATCATATTTATCACTTTAGTAAATCAAAGTGTCAAAATTATTACTATTAGTTTTAAATCACAGTGTCAAAGTCATGACTATAGTAAAATCAAAGTGTCAAAGTTATCATTATAATAAAAGTTTTCACAGTTTTCATGGTGTCAAAAATTTATCACTATACCACTGAAACCGTAGTCAACAACTTCAAAATAGTTAATATATATTGTTCCATATATTACATGAAATAATGGTTCTTCTTTATAAGATCAATATAGCAGGGCCCCTCACCTAGAAGACCAACTGACGTGTACATGTAATTGCTAATCATAAATATGAACAAAGGAATATAATTTTATAATAATAAACATGATAAATAATTTTTCATTATGTGATCAATATAGACCCACCTTTAATAATGGTTCTTCTTTATAAGATCAATATAGTCCCCTCTTAGGGCCCCTCACCTAGAAGCAACTTTTCTCCAACTTAAGAAGACGCATACGTGTACATGTAATTGCTAATCATAATTATGAACAAAGGAATATAATTTTATAATAATAAACATGATAAATAATTTTTCATCATGTGATCAATATAGACCCACCTTTTTACCAGATCCGTTGGTCCTAAGGTTATGAATTTACCCTTATTTATAATCATACCAACAGTCTGACATGCATTATGTCCAACGTTTACCATTCGATGTGTCGTTTTATTCGCTAACAAAGATCTTAAAGTTTTGCATAAGCTCTATAGAGCAAGTATTGGTACTCAAGAAGAGAAAAATAGACACGAGAAGTCAAGACCATTTTGAAGATTACTGCATTAGGATGAAGAGAATACATATTTCTTTAATGAAATATATGGAGAAAAAGAACGGTATTCAAACTCAAAAGTCCATAAATTAATACCTAACTGGAGCAGAGCAAACATAGACCTCCAGAACATTAGAGGTGGGATCAGGTGCCATGTAGGAGTGAGCATCCTCTGCCGACCGGTCATATCTGCCGTGTGCTCTTATAACAATAATCACTTTGTAGCATTTTCCAGCTGTTACCTTTAGAATGGTGTTGCTCCCTCTGCTGCTAGCTATGGTTATATTAAGATTTGCTCCTAGTGGACTAGGTCCGTCGTTGTGGACGTCATACGTAACAGAGTATTTGAATACAGTCTCGGTCGTGGAAGCAATGATTAGGTCTGAAAGGTCCGATCCTCTATAGAAAGGATAATGAAATGGAAATAATGTTTAAATTTTCTAATAAAGGTTTTAAATACAAGAAGCATTTAAAGATCAAAAATTTAAGTTCACTGTTCGACTTATACCCCGGTTCTTTATTCATTGCGGTTTGGCAATAAGTATTTTTTAAATATTACCTTTTTTGTCTCCTTTAAACACATATATAAATGATCATAATTGTCTTTAAAAAATTTGTGATTTTCAATCTGTTTTCAAAAGAACAGAAATTGTGAAATACATATTTTTTGAAATAGGTGTCATCCAAACTTTAATATTAGAGGGATGTCTCAAAACCTTTACACTTACCCAATAACCCTTACGTCAGATTGAAGGTTAAAATAACTTATCATCTCAAAGGTTTTCGATGGCATGGTTTCATCTTGCATAGTTGAATTGAACGTAACTTCAATTTTCACGTGATCCGCCTTTCTGGCCACAGCTGCATCAGGGTCAACGAAAAATTTTAACATAAACTTATATTTTTGATGAGCATAAAACCTTTCTGTACTAGTCACGGAGTGAACAACACAGTGCAAAACACCAAAGTAGAGAACAGAGCAACTGAGGTACTTGGTGCCCTCTGTAATTCTATAAAAGTCCATCTTTGGGAAGGTTTCTACGTAAAAATCTGTTTTAGTTGCCGGGTCTCCAGCATTCGTCAAGTACATTAGTACTTCTAATTCCTGGTTTCTTTGTAATGTCATGTTGTTTTCCATTGAGCGCATCTGTGCTACGAAGTCTGGCTTGCAAGGATAAGATGAGCAATTTGTATTGATATTTAGCTGTAAATTAAAGTAAAATTATAATAAATTCTTTTGATTTTCTTTTATTCGGGAATTCGTATTTGTAAACTATAAAGATATTTATCGAAAAAATTTATCATATCTAATACAACCAAATAACCGTTTGACAAAAATTTTGCCTTAAAATTAACATACAATAATCAAAGAATTTGTTAAATTAAAACAAAAAACGGTAAAATAGCGTATGTTAAAATATACAGGGATTTTTCCGCCAACGTTTTATTTTAGCCCCTTTCGCCCTTTTCATAAATGGGCGATTTTACAACGGGGCGAATTAAAACGGGGCCAAATTGATCGCAAGGGCAAAAGGGTGAAAATAACATGGGAGGACATAACACTGTGTACACTATTATTTTACAACACTAACCGTCTTGTAGCGGTCAGTAATGACGTCTGAATGTAGAATTGGTGGAACATCCTCATTTACGGTTAAGTCAGCTAAAGAAAACATCAAATGGACATTCACTGGATCAGCCAGGGATTGGAAGAACCTATAGTCAATGACCTTAAAAAATATTTATAATCTGTAAGCATTCATTTTTTTCTTTAAATTCTTTGTTGCTGCTATCGGAAAAATTTTTTTTTCATTTTTTAAAACTAGAAACCTCTTGATATAATTTCACAAAATGTTATCTCCCTGTTTCTGTGATGTTTAGATTTAAAACAATTGAAGTTGTTTTATTATATTTTTAAGAATGTTTCACTGAAATTTACTACTTTGTTGTAAAGTCTGATGGCTATATTTAGTAAAACTTACATCTGATGTCAAGTTAATATCAACAATCGTCTCCATGTTTGGTTTCAGCAAAATCGTTTGAGATTCCTGTGAATTGTTAAAATTCCCGAAAACACTGTTATTTTGTCGAAGTAAAAACCTTGGGGTGTCAGAGAACACATCACTTAAAAGAGTGTAGTTCATATCTGCATGAAGAAAATTATAACATAAATGTAAAACATTTGAATAATCACATTAATGTAAAACACTTGAATAATCACAAAAATCAATTTTGCTTTCATTTCGGAAAAGAGAACCCAATACACGTATATATGGATAAAAGTTTGAAAACGATTATAAAATGATATTTTGTCACATTAAAATAAAAGAAAATACTGCAAATCACTTTTTATTCGCGAGAACTTTATTTATGCGTAATAAAGCGAGACAATGAGCTTAATATGAAAAAAAATTATTCTCTCGTAGAACAATATTCCTTACGATTAAATAAAGGAATATTTCGTGAAAATTATGTCTCGCTGATACAGTGAAAAGAGTTAATGAATATCTCGCGAGAATATGGTGTCGCGAAAATTTAGTGATATACAGTATTTGTGGAAAATCATTCCTGATTAAAAAAAAACCCCTATGTTTTTTAAATTCTTATGTTCACTTTCTAAATGTTTATACATGTAGGTCAGTCCACCACTTACAGACGCCATTTTCTATTCCTTTTCCGGTTACCAGGAAACGTAAATGCAGTGCCACGCATGGATAGTCGTTGCCATCGTTACAGTCATAACCAGTGGAGTTGATAGGAATGCTTTCTGGAGTGGAGGAAATATCTACCTCGACATGGACTACTGGACGTGTCCGAAGAATAGCCACTTGGTCAGTTTTAAACCCAGAGACGGCCAAATCTATACAAATATATACACTGCAAGTATTTCTAATAATTTAGTATTTTATGAAATAAAGAATTATAACTTACTACATGGATAACCTAACAGATTTTATTTGGTCAAATACAAATGTTGTTTTTTAATAAGGGCATACTAACAGAGCATACAGATTGTTATTTAATTTCATTTTAAAAGAATGATAAAAAAAATAAAATAAAATAAAAAACTAGAAAAAAAAATACCGTATTTTTTAAGCACATTAACCTCTCATATTATTTCATTATAAAGAAATAACCAGTCAACAATCCTAAATGAATTTAATAAATACCCATATATAAGTTGTCGTCAATATCTACATGTGATCTGGATAGAGAAAAGCCAAATGCGCGGATTCCTAACTTTAAATCTTCCGGCGATACTCTTTGTGAATATTCCCAAGAGTCAGTGAAGTCGCCAGTTTTTCCATTGTATATGTATACAGCTCCTCTATGGTTATCTTCAAAAGGCGCCCCAATGGCAATATCTGGTTTTAAAACAGAACACATTTTGTAAAAGGTTTTTTTTAAAGATCCAGCATGCATATGTTTTTTTTTTTCAAAAAGATCCAGCATTTAAAAAAATTCAACCCTTTTTGATTTTCGAAATATGTTGATTGCACTGAATGAAATCACCAGCAGCTTCACATGATATGAAGATTCATAACATTCAGAAAGAAATTCCACCTATCCCATAATATACATGTACATAGGAAAAGCAATGTCTTCCCCTCGAAAACAAAATTTGTCAAACAAGATGTTCGATGTATTCTCAACTACACGTCATGCAGAGTTTTTTTTTTTAAATTGATACTATTGAAGTGTTAACACGTGTAAATGATTATTGCTATAACTTTTCCATAGGAAAGTTATCAAGTTAAAACTAACCTGAAATTCCATCATTTGAAATATCTCTCAGATTTACAATTGCAGTTCCAAATCGGGCCCATGGTTTGCTCATACCATTAATCATTAAATGGTTGTCTTTGATTATATCCTAAAGATAATTTTGAATAAGTCATAAAAATCAACACATGTATTGAAAGAAGAGTAATGATTTTTTTTTATCGTATCTGTTTATTCGTGAAAAAAAATTAACATCCCATTTAAAAATAAATTTGAGGATTTTTTTTATCTTCTTTAACAAAAATTAACTGTAGAATAATAAAGACTCATAGGGTTATTATAAAAACGAGAATAATTTTTTTTGATGTGCCCAGGGTGTCAAATTTATACATGTAATATAGAAACCTTCGATCCTGTTCCGAGGTAAATATAAACAGAACCACTATCCACAATAATGCTTCCACTTGTTTGGTTGACATACTCCAAAGGAGCACCAATCAGAACATCGTCTATCCTGTCTCCATTTACGTCCGCCACACACACCGAATAACCAAATCCACCACCAAGCTAATGGTATAAGTTATAAAAATGAAAAAAGACCTAAAATTTCATAATCAATTCCTAATTCATATTTTCTTTTAGGAAATAAAAAAAATGCGATTAAATGTCTGGGGGGTTTTATGTTAAACTTTTTTGAACAAAATCATTAATTTTTTTTTACATATACTAAAACGTCGACTTCATCTCGTGAAAGATTTGCTATTAGTCTGAGATAGAATGGAGTATAACTTATGAATAGTTTGTCTTTGGCTGTTTAGTTTATACAGATTTTTTACCATCTAGAACATTTACCTGTTTGCCAGCTATAAGCTTCTTTGTATTCTTTTTACCAGCTTCAAAAAATTCAAGAATCTCTACCTTTATTGAAAGTAAGATGAATAGTTTTTAATTAAAACATTCCTGGAAATTAATCTTTTATGTTTATGGTTGAGCAACACTTATTTATTATGTGTAAAATTTGTGATTCTTCGATATTTTCTGACACATTAGCCCAAATCCATCGTTTGATCAATAACATAATTTTTTTTTTATTCACTGCATGGAATCAATACCATTTTAGGGCAAACAATATTGAAAAGGAAAAAAAATCAATGTCGTGTACAGTTCTTACATTTCCGATATTCCCTGCTTTGTTTGCAAAACCCGGTCTTCCCGCGACATAAAAGAATTTAGTTCCGTTGAAATATCCACTGTCAAGGGAAAAACCTTCAGAGAAAAAAGAATACACAAAATACAATCAAAACTGAGTTGTATATTATTTGCTTAAATTAGAAAGATTTAGCTCTTTGCTGCTATCAAACGAAACAAAATGTTTAAATAAAACTATATCCCTAAGTACATGTACTTTAGTAAAATAATTTTCATCTGTATGCATGCAGTTTAAAGCAATTAGAGCTGCATTTTAAAAATTTTATTTTGCTCTTAAAATGCGTTATTATGATAAGTTCGTATATAATTCAAATCTTTTTGATCAATTAGACCAAAATAAAGCAATAAATTGTTTCCGAAGAAAGACGATCGAGTATACAGTATTATATAAGAATTCATTATTGAAAAGGATGACAATAATTTAAGTTTGATTCAAACAAAACTTATATCAAAATAGTTCTTACATCGCAACTATGAACAACAGAAGTTTAATTTATAAACATTCATCTGTCATTGAAATAGTGATTTATAATTTTGCATCAAAAAATTCCAACATCACAGCTCATATTGCTTTTAGTACAAAAAGATACAATTAATTTTTTTAATTTGATAGACACTAAGTTTATATATCTTTATTGTATCTGTATAATTATATGTACTTGGTTTATTTCTCTTTTTAATCTCAAATATAGTACCTTCAAACTACAAAAAAAGTTGTTTTTTTTCCTGGATTGCGTTTGTTCTGGTACTGATAGTACATGTATTGTTTTAATTGACCTTTGAACTTGAATATAGTGCATTATCTCCATATTTAAAAAAGACCAAATGCAAGTAGAATTCATGAAAAATAACAGTTTTGTTGCGAAATTTAAGGACGGTGGTTATGGACCTGTTTTTTTATTTATGAAAGCAGATCATCCTTCAGATATTCTTTAACTAGAATAAACGTCTTTTATCGTAAAATACGAGAAAAAAAACTTTTAAAAAGGTAGTGGACATTTTAAATATCAACTGAATTGGAAAATCATAGCCATCATTTATAGCACAATTTTATGAGACCAGAGTAGGTTCTCTGAATATATGTGAACAAATTTACTTGTTTACAAATTTATTTGTTGGATTCATAATATGTAATCAAATTACATGCAACTTCAATGAACCTAAAAATGATCTTTTTTTATTTGATGGCTGTCATTTGTTTAGAGAATTTTATTTGTTGGATTCCTGAAACGGAATGAAAAGTAAGACACATCAAAGAACCTCAGGAAGGTCTTTTTGTATATACTAACCAAAATATGCTCCAGGCTGAATGGAAGTCGTCCCTGCTACGATTTGGCTTGTTAGACCTCGACGAGACGTTGTAAAAGTGGCCAGACCTCCTTCTACAAATAAAATTGAAATTTACCTTTAATTTTTAAACCAAAAAAAAATCTATAATTTTACATATTGTTCATTAATTTTAAAACTCAATTACAGATCAAAGTATTACAATCCAATATCAAGACAAACAATGTTAAAGACATGTCAATGCTTGACCATTTTATACATATATAACGGAAACATACTGTATTCATAACAAATAAAAATCTTACAATTAAATGTTATCCAATCGAATTATCAATAAAATTCATAATGATCAGAGAATTTGACTCGAGTACATGTTTTTTTTATAATTTGTTGCAAAAATAAATACATGTAAAGACCAAGGAACACGAGTACTGATACGTAAGACCGGTTGTCAGGTGATGTTCACTCCTCAATGGCACCTGATCCCACCTCTGATGTTTTGGAGGTCCGTGTTTGCTCCGCTCCTGTTTTGTATTTTTTAATGGACTTTTGAGCCTGAATACTGTTCCTTATCTCCGTATATATTTTATTCAAAAGATTTTTTCATGTTACATTTCAAAGTAAAGAGAACATGTACTGAAGTGTGAACAGTTACAGGATTATAGTTTTAACCTTTATATCTAAATAAACTATGTAGGGCGTTTTAAAATAGCGTTGACATTAGGCATGAAGTTGAGGAAAATCTCTATTATTGCATTATAATTTTAAAACATGTGTATTGCTGTGTCATTTGGAACATATAGATCTATATAGTGAAAATAGATGGCTTTCCAGAAAAAAAAACATTGTCATATTACATGTAATACACATTGTATTCTGTTGTTTTCTTGTTGTAAGTAACAAATACAGATTAACTGTCATTAAATTCTTATTTTTACCCTGAAAATATTATACAGGAATCATACATATACTCAAATCAATACAAAATAAATAAATACATAATAAATAAAATCATATATATAAATATATGATTTAATGATTTATTTTAAGTTTTTACTGTTTTTTTTTTTTTAGTTTATACGAGTATATTCCACTTATGAAAATTAAAAATATGACTTTATATATTCCTTTTTTTCCGACAATTTAATTTTCTTTTTTCATATTAAACTACTATATACTCTTGGGATATGAAAGAAAAGAATACATGTGTAAACATTGGAATCTGGTTTGATTTGGATCACGTGATTCAAATCACTCACGTTCTGCGATATACAATAATCTAATCAATGTGCAATCTTTGCCATGGAAAAAAAAGGGAATATGAAAAAAAACCCACTACGTAAGCAATTGAATATAAGAAAAATAAATAAGCAATACAACAGTTCACCATTTCTAACTAAATGATAAAATAGTGTTTGATATTAACTTTCAGCAGCATTACATGGGAAATATATTAAAAATTGGAATATATTCTTAGCAAGAAAAATTCACAATCGTAAAGAAAACTTTACGCATAAAGGACTTTTGCGAGAAGCACTGATCTTTACACACCCCTACAAATGTTATTGTGATTTAAATTCAAGACACGTGGTTTAGGTTTACCTATTCAAAGGTTATAGGGTAGAAACGGTTTTATAAATAAAATTGGCAGTAAACAGGAAATTGCTATAGTCTGTTTCGTTTGAAATCATGTTCTGTGAAAAATGAGTTTCCAGACCTTTCTGAAAGACTTTTATGATTTTCAACAGAAATGGGTGGCTAAAGGGAAGGGGCCGGGGGGGGGGTAAATAACAATTAATATATCTTATCATAGTTTACTGTAAAAATTACAGCTCACTAGCGACCGATACGCTGGTAAAAAATGTTGACATGTTACATCGAACACGTGGTTCAGGTCAATCTATGATCATGTCAATGGAGTGAAAAATAAAAAAAGGTTCTTATGAACGGAATGCAAACATTAGAAAATATGATTTAACAAAGATATCACGGGCGTTTTTAATTTGTTGTTAACTAGAAAAAATATGTTTAATAAATATCGCATACGTAGTTAGTGTCAAGTTCAGCAACACTTCAAGGGTAAGGAAAACGAGCAGCTTCTCGTATGCATTTAAATGGACAAAACATTTTTTACATAACTATACTCGTGATCACGTGTGTTGGCCAGGGAATCCACCTGACAACTGTATTCACCGATGGTACAATAAAGGAATTTATCAAGCGTAAAATTCCTGTAGTATTCGTAGTAACCCATAATGCAATTCCCATTCAGTGATTTGTCAGTTAAAGTCACATTGGTGCCTCATTTGCTAATCTAACGCCAAAAAATATAGTCCCGGTTCCCACGCAAAATATTTGTCCAAAAAGAAATTTTAATTCATGACAGCAGAAAAGTGTAACATAGAGGACAGTTATGATTTAAATTTGAATAAATTCAAGAGATATAGATTGAAGTACATTTCTGCAGAATGATATTATAGGGTGGTGAAAACTAAAACGCAACATAACTTTTCTGTTTACCATGACTCCACGTGCTAGTCACTTCCTAGCCAAATTTCCGTGAATAATTTATCCTATCTCGCTGTAGTCTCGCTAACTCTCGCCAGAGCCACTGCCAGAGCTACTCTGAACTCATCGGGTTTTATAATTTGTAGAACACCGAAAAATAAAAAGTTCCGAACACATTAGTATGGGTGTTTACAGTATTTAAACCTGTATCACGTGATCCTAGATATGGTGTTATGGGCAATTGCATGTGAAGGCCGGGAGTTGAGAGTAGAATGGTTGTCGTTTTCTTCAATAATAACGTATATTGAAATAATACATTAAAATAACCCATTAATTTCGTTGAATTAAATGTTGAGCTAAATGTTAATAGTGTAAAAAAAATTCCATACATTGTCCGAGTGTAAAAGTAAGCCGCCCATTTTAAAAGGCAGTGCTCCTCACAAAAGTCCACTAGCAGGGTTTTTTTTTTATTTGAACAGGGTACAGTAGAGCCTCATTGACCATGATGCTTTTTATCCGGACATTTTGCTTATCCGGAAAATTTGCTTTAAAATCAACGAAGCTCAGCTGTTTCTAAAAAGCACATACCTGCGTAGTCGCCTGGTTTCAGATAGACAATGAAATGGATAGACAGAAAAAAAATGTTGCTATTACATAAGAATCATGCAATTATAAAAGAGATATTATTAAGTGTTGTTACATGTTAATTTCCGTCATTGGATTTTTTTTCTAGGTCAAGGGCTTTGCAAAGCACCATTGGTATTAAAAAATGGGACGCTTTAAATTCCCAAGGAAATGAACATTTGCGACTAACAGTAGTTTTTAAGTATCTAAGTTACGCTTCTTGAGAAAAAATCACTTACACCTATCAATATGTAGCATGATATTTTTAAAGTACAGAGAACAGGCACTGCATGCATTGAGTATACAGTCAGTGCACAATGCAGTTGTACTGAAGTTATTCCTTTATTTCCTCTGAAACCGAATTGCTTTCTTTCTGGAGCAATAAATAGAGATTTTTTTATCTCGTTAGAACTGTTGTAATCATTACTCTTAAAGCAAACAAAGTGTTAAAGGTCAACTGATTCCGTCACGTGAGTGTTGTTTACTGCTCCTAAGCAACAGGTCCTATCACTGGAATCTACAGGAGTTCGTGTTTTATGCCCTGCTTACAGTTTAGTACAGTCTGTATTTTGTACATTCATTAAAGTTTGTTTGTCTTGAATTTTAAGAATTTATATTGCTTTTAAGATGTTTATGTATTTTTATCATTTTTATATCTTTTTCCCAATGAAATATAAATATTGACAACGAAACATCTTTCTTTGCTTCAATAAAATGAAAGAGTTTTTTTTTGTTGGAATAATCAAAAATCGACGGATTTCAACTCTTATAACGCCACGTGCTTTTATGTCTACTCTCCATTTTTGCTGAATATTCCAAGTTTTTCTTTCAAGTATAAGTTTACTATTCTCTAATAAGATCATGGATATAGTCTAGAGAATCGGTTCTAAAGGGGTTTTGGCAAATTTGATCCATAAAATGTTAGTATCAAAACTTAATATATCCTAGAAACCGAATTTCATCGAGAATTTGATGGATTTGAGGCAGAAAGACTATGTTACTTCCAAAAGGTAAGGAAGAATGAATTACATGAATTATGTACATACAGTAATATGTTGTTATAAACTTCACCCCTAGGTCTTTGATTTTTTTTTTTTTAAAGATCAGAGCAAATTTAAACAAAATATTTCTTTGAAGACCAAAATATAATGAACAAGAGTAAGACTATTGTATATGTTACAAGATGTTGAACAATATATCTACTTTATATGAAGTACAATTACGTAATTTGGCATGTGGTAATTTTTTTCTTTCATTAAGAATGGAAATCTTACGTAACAATGTAAATTTTTGTTTACACTTTTACAGAGTTCGTCTTTGAAAAGTAAATAATTTTATTGCTAGTGATGTTTTTGGATAATTATATGATCATTACTTTCTTTGGAAAATGTCTTATAATGATCGGATTAGGGTTATGTTCAACTGAAATTGGATACATTTATCTTAAATGACTTAACTACTCTAAAGAAAACCAAAAAAAAAAACTATTACAAATATCTCTATAAATGTACATAAAAATAAGTGAGTAACTCATTCGTACTATTTAAAGAAATATCTATAAAATTTGCTGGAATATTGTGCTTTCCTATTAAAGTTCTAAAACTAAATAGCTAATGTAAGTAATTATTAGTAACTTATAGACTAATAAATGTTAATGAATCATTGATACTACTTAGGACTAGGTGACTAGTTACTGAATCATTGATACTACTTAGGACTAGGTGACTAGTTACGATTTACACAGGATGAAACTCTGGCATTCTGATTATTGAAAAATGACTGAAGGTCAACTGAAATTTGACTGATTTACTGAGTTCTACAATGCTATAGAGACATACCTTGTTTCCCGCTGTTTGGTCCACCAACAGTGTATGGGAATGTTTCATTCTGTTGGACAAAAAAATAACATAAAGGACTTTTGAGAGAAGCACTGACTTTTAAAGTCGACGATTTACTTTGATATTTAAACATGTATATCATGTACGGATGTACAGAATTGATAATAGATAAGAAACCCTTTCTAGTGGTTATTTATAATAATATATAGTGTTAAGGGCACTATAATGTCATGATAGTGTTTTGAGGGCAAGGTGGTTGTCGTTTTGTTCAAGAGTAGTATATTTTGTGCTTTGAAATAATTCGTTATTTTCCTTTAATTACATGTTGAGCTATATATTTGTATTGTTAAAGAGATTCCTTACATTGTCCTAGTGTAAAAGTAAGCCGTCAACAGTTAAAGTCAGTGCTTTTCGCAAAAGTAAAAAAAATCAGATCTACAAGAACCATTATTGTTGTATATGCAACAGAACAAAAGCATGTCTAATATCGTTAAACCAGTGCATGGGCCCTTTCAACAAAGGAAGTCAGAAATTATAAACCCCCAAACTGTCGTTGATAGAGAAATCTTACATATGGTATATTGCATACAGAAATACATTTTTAAAGTCTTTTACAATATCAAATTTAAAAAAGGAATTTATTGGCATATGCAAAAATTTGATTCCCTGTTGTGGCCATACCCTATCCTGATTACCATGTTCGAATAATTTAGAATAAAATTCTACCCCAGAATGCATCCATATAAATTAAACTTTTTTGGTCCAGAAGTTCTTGAGAAAAGGGTTTTAAATATTTTGTTCCCTATGTATTTTACTTAAAACTTTGCTTCCCTATTGTGCCCAACCCCATTCCGGATTTCATGACTTAAACAATTTAAAAATGATACTGTCGAAGGATGCGCTTATAAGTCGTAGATTTCTTGCACAATGCATGTAGCTCTTGAGAAGATGATTTTAATGACTATACTCTAATTTTGATCCTTAGTTTTAAAATTTAAGCATCTCTATCATTCAAGAATGTTCCGTAACTTTTTTGGCTAAAGGACAATGTATGGTAACGGCTGATTTCTGGCCTGTTTTTTTAATGTTAAATCAAAGCATTGGTAAAATTGTGATTGTTTGTAATTAAGATCTCAAAAAGATGCTTGTTTTATAACCAGAACTGATTTTGATTCGATGCATACACGGAAGCTACAAAAGGGTGCAAAAGTAGGACAATTCCCAGAATTTCCATAATTTTGGTAAATTTTTGTCATATTTGTGATACTTTTCTCTTTGGGAGACATAGAGCACAAGCTTGCCTATCTGAGATTTAATACATAAAATATGATGTAAAATCGATGAAATTTTATTTTTACATTAAAATGAGAAATTCTGAAATTGACATATTCCCTGATCTCTCCGTGAGCTTTGTGTATCCCTTCACTAAAAACTAATATTCAATTAAGGCAGGGTTGACAAAATGTTTTTATATATAAACATTTTGCATCAGTCTAAGACACCTCAAATTAGGGGCAAAAACAAAAAATTTGTCCTTTGTCCTTTTAGTTCTTGAGATGTTGAAAATGTGACAGACGGACGGACATCCAGACGATTGGACGGACGCTGGGTGATCAGAAAAGCTCATGAGGTATCAGCTCAGGGGAGCTAAAAAGAACCACAAAATAAAAACCACTTTGTAACTTTACCCTCGAAATCCTAAGAAGAATATGAAGTAAAAGAAAGCTTACTATTCCAGGCGCCATTGAAAATCCAAACATGGCCGTGTTGAAACTGTCATTTGTAATTCGAATAAGCAGACCGGATACATCCGAGATGTTATTATTCTTAAAGTATACGCATGCACCGGAAGTCTCATTTTGCTTGTATGGATTTTTAAATCCAGGTGCACAAATCTGAAATAAATGCATTTAAAACGATAATATTTATTATTTATACTTTTTGGCATATCAGTGTTTCACAAACATATGTGATTTTTAAAGAAATAAAATAAATCTTGAATTAAAAAACTTACCAGTGTTGTATCTTCTAAAACCATTAAACTTGCACCAAGCCTGGAGTCCTGCGAAACTAAAAAACAAAAAAGTACCGATAATTTTTTTTGACAGATTTTTTTTTTCTCCAATTATTGTATATATCACATCATATGACATAATTAATCTTTGAATAAATAAATTATGAACCTTTAGATTGCTTTTCCATCTGAAAATTACGAATCGAACATCCCTAAATTTTACTTTAAAGAACCTTGAACATTTTGAATTGAATTGGATTGGGGCATTGTAACAACCTTGATACTTTTTGAAAATGATTTTAAATTTGAAGAGATAATCACGAGTCAAGGTCAAAGAACAGCCATGACTTGCTAGTAATTACTTTCTTTTTTAAGTACAGTGTATGACCTTCGATGAGATTAAAAACGAATTTGAAGTTTCAAGTTTAACTTTTTCCAACAGTGACCTTAATCAATTGTATCGACCAGAGATCTTATGAAATGATGCCTTTAAACGAGACTGCTGATATTCTTGTTACATCAGTTTGTTTGTCAATGATTTACCTCGTTTTAGAAATTGTTCATGAGTAAGGCATGTTCTTGCCTATCGAATCAACTGAGATATATAAATCCGTACGTATGCAGACGAAGAAGGTACTGTATACAGGGTTATTTTCGCCCCGTTTTATTTTCGCCCCTTCACCCTTGCAAACAATTTCGCCACGTTTTAAATTCGCCCAGTCACAGTTTTATTTAAGAAATTATACTGTATTCTTTGATCGCCCCTTTTTAGCTCACCTGAGCCGAAGGCTCAAGTGAGCTTTTCTGATCAAAATTTGTCCGTTGTCTGTCGTTGTTGTCGTCGTCGTCGTAGTCGTTGTCGTTGTCGTAAACTTTTCACATTTTCATCTTCTTCTCAAGAACCACAGGGCCAATTTCAACCAAACTTGCTACAAAGTATCCTTGGGTGAAGGGGATTCAAGTTTGTTCAAATGAAGGGCTTCGCCCTTTTCCAAGGGGAGATAATTATGAATTAGGGAAAAATTAATGGCATTTTAAAAAAATCTTCTTCTCAAGAACAACTGGGCCAGGAAAGATGAAACTCATATGGAATCATCCTCAGGTAGTGTAGATTCAAGTTTGTTCAAATCATGACCCCTGGGGATAGGGTGGGGCCAAAATGGCCGACCAAATTTTTACAAAGGAATATATAGGAAAAATCTTTAAAAATCTTCTTCTCAAGAACCACTGGGCCAGGAAAGATGAAACTCATGTGGAATCATCCTCAGGTAGTGTAGATTCAAGTTTGTTCAAATCATGACCCCCGGGGCTAGGGTGGGGCCAAAATGGCCGACTAAAGTTTTACATAGGAATATATAGGAAAAATCTTTAAAAATCTTCTTCTCAAGAACCACTGGGCCAGGAAAGATGAAGCTCATGTGGAATCATTCTCAGATAGTGTAGATTCAAGTTTGTTCAAATCATGACCCCCGGGGGTAGGGTGGGGCCAAAATGGCCGACCAAATTTTTACATAGAAATATATAGAACAAATCTTTAAAAATCTTCTTCTCAAGAACCACTGGGCCAGAAAAGATGAAACTCATGTGGAATTATCCTCAGGTAGTTTAGATTCAAGTTGTTCAAATCATGACCCCTGGGGCTAGGGTGGGGCCAAAATGGCCGACCAAAGTTTTACATAGGAATATATAGGAAAAATCTTTAAAAATCTTCTTCTCAAGAACCACTGGGCCAGAAAAGATGAAACTCATGTGGAATCATCCTCAGGTAGTGTAGATTCAAGTTTGTTCAAATCATGACCCCAGGGGCTAGGATGGGGCCAAAATGGCCGACCAAAGTTTTACATAGGGATATATAGGGAAACCTTTTAAAATATTCTTTTCAGTTACTTTAAAGCCATGATTAGTGATATTTTTTTATTTAAATGGAATCATCCTCAGGTAGTGTAGATTCTAATTTGTTCAAATGATGACCCCCTGGGGGGGGGTTAAAATTCAAGCCCCCCCCCCCCCCTAGTAAACTTTCAGTTCTGATCTGATATGAGCTTTTTATCTAGCCGATGTGCTCAGGTGAGCGCTGTGGCCCCTGGGCCTCTTGTTAAATTAGCCGAACCAAGTTAAGGGCGAAGGAGGCGAAAACGAAAATGAAAATTTTCCTGTAAACAAGTATATTACTGCAAGGGGAAAGGAAGGTGGCGATTATAAAATTTAAGTCATCATGTTTATCATAGATATTGGTTGTTAGAGGTTCTTTTTCAAGTAAAATATCCAAATTTGAAACAGATGTGTCTGACTTTGTGGTATAGCTTTCATTCCCTTAGGTGAGATGCTTACACCTGCTTCCGACTTCAGCAATATTAATATCTGTTTCAAGTATATACCTACAAACAAAACTTCACCTTAGCTTTATCAATAAGATGTTTTAAAGTAACTATTTCTTTTGCCAGAGATTTGAAATAGCTGAAATGAGGATGAATTAAGATCTGTACAGTCATTTACATATCCTATGGTCAAAAGATATATTGCCATGCACATGGGTACTTAGATTATCTATTGGAAGATATGGTCACGAAAGGAAAAAAATATTTTGAACTTGATCAAATTGCATTGTTTCAAGGTTATGTCATACTTTCAGTTCACGAGGAATCATTATTAGAAGTAACCCACTAAGTGCTGGCACAAAAATGATTACTCAATGTCCTTGAGTGCTAAGCGTGGGTCTAAAAGTGCATCCCCGAAAGCATAAGGCAAGTGGTGGCATCTCAGTATAAGTGGAATTTCTCGAAAGGGAATGAAACAAACAAACGGGCAAATTACCAAAATTTGTCAAAAGGGTATAAAACACAACCCTATGGGCATTTTTGAGACGAGAACGGTTGCCTACATGTATAGGTGTTTATGCCCCCTGTTGATCGCCCACGCCTACCAAGAGTAGTATGTTCTGAAAAGGGTGTCGGATAAATTCGTCTGAGAATGTGGCATAATGGAGGTACTTTAAATTTTTTGGGGCTATCAGTGATCACAACGTTGTTGATATGTCTGTTTGTCAAGTTGAAGGCCAAAGCAATATAAATAAATTGTCTTTTTAAAAATGATACGAATATGTGAAACCAAGTCGGCTGTTAAAAGTGCATAATTAGTGCCCTTTAAATTCCAACATATTATTTGGAGCCCATATACAGGGAAGAAAAATTAAATCACGATATTTCCATTTTGAATATCTCGAATTCTACATGTATGTGGCATATACATGTACATATACATATACTTTGAATTCGAAGTCAGAGTTATACACCAATTTATACGTTAAAAGTTTTGTTTTCAATATCAAAATCAATTCCAAATTATTATTAATACTTACCTATCTTTCTTAAGTCTGGTAATCGTATTTCCGTACAACTCGTAAGATTTGTAATTTTCTCCTGGACATGTACAGGACACAGAAAGACGTTTCCTGTATTACTGTAATTTTTGGCATAAGATAAGGAATCAAGCGGTGCCCCAACTAACAACCTGTTGTAAAGAAAATTATATGAATGAACTTTGTAGTTTTAACAGTTTGATAAAAGCGTCCAAAGATTATAAAGTGAAAGAGGCTTTTTAAAATTTTTCCACCCAACCCCATCCTCCCGTTTTTTCCCTTTCAAAATCATTCAAATTGTATATGAGCATTTTAATTTGTTTTGATATATTTTTTAATCTTAGACTATCGGAGGACCTACTCTTTGCTTTGGAATGAGCTTTGCTCTAGTTTCATCATATTTTATTTATAAACTAATAGGTGTTTCAAAAGAAACCTTATCAGTTTAATATGTATGTGAGATTTATTAAAAAAAAACATACATGATTTTTTTTTAGAAATATCCTTAAAGTGATACATGGCATATATCTTATAAAGAGAATATATATCATGTATATGTTGGCTGTTATTCGAAGGATTTATGGGTATATCTCTGAAGAAATTTCTATTAAAAAGATATTGAAATTAAAAAGAAAATCGAGATTTGCGGCTGCACTTTTCATTTTTCGTTGTTTTCCGGTCCTGAGAAAAAGCACACGGTGGGTGTGACCGGTCGGCAGGGGATGCTCACTCCTCCATGGCACCTGATCCACCTACGATGCCTTAGCGGACTGCGTTTCCTCTGCTGCCGATTTCATTGTATAAGGAACATTCGAATACTGTTTGTTATCGCCATATATTTCATTGTAAATTTTTTTATCATGTTTATGTTGGTTGAAAGTTGTCATTTAAAATTCCAAACTATCTTGTTAATATACAGCCACTGTACTTTTTTCTTGATTAATTTTGTGCATAATATTTTAAGTTGCTGTTTCTGTGTGGTTTGCATGCTTTTTTATATTACTGAGATTCTTCAGGTTACATGTAACTCATTGTATGTGTTTTTTAAATAAATAAAAAAAAAACACTAAAGAAACAGGCAATTATGTACATGTAAGTGTGCCTTAAAAGTCATCTCAGTAAACGTTATTTTATATTTACACTACGGCATATCACTACATCTATAAGTTCTTCCTATTTGAAAGTTAAAAAAAGAAACTTTGATACAATTTAAGGCAAGGGATAAACAAGGATACAAGATTGAAGGTCTACATCTAACAAATGAATCTTTCTAACAAATAAAAAAAAGATAAATGAAACCTAGCCTCAAAAAGTGACCCAAATAATTTATCCTTGAAACAAACAGAGTCTGAGACCATCCCATTATAGTCAATGTGAATTATAACATTTTGTTTAAAAGACAAATTGCTACAAACAAACAACAAGAGGCCCATGGGCCACATCGCTCACGCGAGAAGCTTCAACCATTCTGTTCTTTACCAGATTTCCCCTTTGTAATACATATTGTTACCCCACCCTACCCCACTGATATAATTTAGACATTTTGAAATGTACACTACCACAGGATGCATTGATTCCCCATTGTATTGAAAACTTTGATTCCCCATGGTGGCCCCGCCCTACCCCCAGGGGTCATGATTTGAATAATTTAGAATCTACACAACCCCAGGATGCTTTCACATAGGTTTTAGCTATTCTGGCCCAGTGATTCTTGAGAAGATTTTCAAAGATTTTTCCTATATATTTCTATGTAAAACTTTGATTCCCCATAGCGGCCCTGCCCTACCCCCGGGAATCATGATTTGAACAATTTAGAATCTACACAACCCCAGAATGCTTCCATACATAGGTTTCAGCTTTACTGTTCAAGTGGTTCTTGAGAAGAAGATTTTTAATGATTTTTCCTATATATTTCTATGTTAAACTTTGATTCCCTATAGCGGCCCTTACCCCCTAGGGTTATGATTTGAACAATTTAGAGTCTGCACTACCCCAGAATGCTTCCACATAAGTTTCAGTTTTTCTGGCCCAGTGGTCCTTGAGAAGAAGATTTTTAAAGATTTTCCCTATATATTTCTATGTAAAATTTTGATTCCCCATGGTGGCCCCGCCCTATCCCCGGGGGTCATGATTTGAACAATTTAGAATCTACACTACCCCAAGATACTTTCACATAAGTTTCATCTTTTCTGGCTCAGTGGTTCTTGAGAAGAAGATTTTTAAAGATTTTTCCTATATATTTCTAGGTAAAACTTTGATTCCCCATTGTGGCCCTGCCCTATCCCCGGGGGTCATGATTTGAACAATTTAGAATTTACACTACCCCAAGATGCTTCCACATAAGTTTCATCTTTTCTGGCACAGTGGTTCTTGAGAAGAAGATTTTCAAAGATTTTTCCTATATATTTCTATGTAAAACTTTGATTCCCCATAGCGGCTCCGCCCTACCCCCGGGGTCATGATTTGAACAATTTAGAATCTGCACTACCGCAGAATACTTCCACACAAGTTTAAGCTTTTCTGTTCAAGTGGTTCTTGAGAAGAAGATTTTTAATGATTTTTCCTATATATTTCTATGTAAAACTTTGATTCCCCATAGCGGCCCCGCCCTTACCCCGGGGGTCACGATTTCAACAATTTAGAATCTACACAACCCCAGAATGCTTCCACACAAGTTTCAGGTTTTCTGGCTCAGTGGTTCTTGAGAAGAAAATTTTTTAATGACTCCACCCTATTTTTGTCTTATCTTGATTATCTCCCCTTGTGATGGGACTTGGCCCTTCATTTTAACAATTTAAATTCCCTCTTACTCAAGGATGCTTTGTACCAAGTTTGGTCAAAATTGGCCCAGTGGTTCTTGAGAAGAAGTCGAAAATGTGAAAAGTTTACAGACGGACAGACAGACGGCTAGACAGACGGACGGACGACGGACAAAATGTGGTCAGAAAAGCTCACTTGAGCCTTCGGCTCAGGTGAGCTAAAAAAGTCTGATGCAGTCAGTTGGCTACATACGATACATACATGTCTTATTATGTTCCCCAAACGAAGTTGGGGAACATATTGTTTTTACTCTGTTTCTTATTATTATGTTCCCCAAACGAAGTTGGGGAACATATTGTTTTTACTCTGTTTCTTATTATTATTATTATTATTTTTCTTCTCGGGAAAATTTTGTCCGCGAATGATCTTGTAAAGTACACATCCGATTAAGGGGAAACCTTTTTAGGGTAAGTAGGCATATGATGTAGATTTGCGGAACGAAGGTCATTTTGCGCGCACGTGCTTGCAAGAGCGCGCACGTGCAACACGTGAAATGACCAATATACTTGAAATTGCCGTAACTTTTACATTTTTCGATGTAATGCTTTGATATTTAGAATATATAGACATATTATAAATGTAGATAAGATGACATTGTCAACATTCCATTTTGCGCGCACGTGCTTGCAAGAGCGCGCACGTGCAACACGTGAAATGACCAATATATTGGATATAGCCGTAACTTTTCTATTTTTTGATGAAATCTTTCGAAATTTATAATGTAAGGATATATTAGCAGCGTAGACAAGATGACATGGTCAAAATAGCAAGATCTCACGTGCATGCACGTCCGCTTTGCTCTGATTGGCTGAAACTAAAGTCTCTATATCTTTCTTGTTTTTCGACGAAATCCTATGAAATTTTGAACATAGCCATGCTTTAGGATATCCTACAACATGATATATAGCAATTATCATGAAAACACGTGCATGCACGTGTGCTGCAATCTGATTGGCTTAAACTTTAAATAGCTTTAACTTCCTTGGTTTTCAACCAAACAGGATGGAATTTGGAACATAGATAGATATAATGAACTTCTAAAAGAAGGTTTGGTCACTATGCACATGCATACACGTTCGTGTACGTGCGCTGTAATCTGATTGGCTGAAACTTTAAACAGCAATAACTCCCTTGGTTCTCAACCAAACGGGGTGGGATTTAGAACATGGATAGACGTAATGGACTTCTACAAGAAGGTATGGTCACCATGCTCATGTATGCACGTGCGTGCACGTGAAATGAGTAAAATCAAAAATACACTTGAATGAGCGTATTTTTTAATACTTTTGGATAAAATACTTTAATATTTAGTACATAAAAAATATATAGATTGTGTAGACAAGATGATATGGTCATTACGCACATGCATTCACATGCACACCCATGCAATGCTAAAATTTGAATGAACTTGGCGTTGTTAAAGTCTCAAATGCATAGATTTTGTCCTATTTAATGAAGCTTACAGGGAATATATGGCACCAAAAGGGAGTTGGGGAGCGTTTGGGGAACATCTGTAACGGTCCCCGTTACAATTAGCACTAGTTATTATGTTCCCCAAACGAAGTTGGGGAACATATTGTTTTTACTCTGTTTCTTATTATTATTATTATTATTTTTCTTCTTCTTCTTCTTCCTGGAACTTTTTTGTCCGGGAATGATCTTGTAAACTGTTCGTCCGATGTAGGTAAAACCTTTTTAGGGTAAGTAGACATGTTATGTAGATTTGCGGAATCAAGGTCATTTTGCGCGCACGTGCTTGCAAGAGCGTGCACGTGCAACACGTGAAATGACCAATATGATAGATATAGCCACAACTTTTCTTTTTTTATATGAAATGCTTTGAAACTCGTAATGTGAGGATGTATTAGTAGTATAGACATGACGACATGGTGAAAATAGCAAGATCTCACGCGCATGCACGTGCACTTCGCTCTGATTGGCTGCAACGAAAGTCTCAATATCTTTCTTGTTTTTTGACGAAATCCTTTGAAATTTTGAACATAGCCATGCATTAGGATATCCTACAACTTGAAATAAAGCAATTATCATGAAAACACGTGCATGCACGTGCGCTGCAATCTGATTGGCTGAAACTTTAAACAGCTATAACTCCCTTGGTTTTCAACCAAACAGGATGGGATTTGGAAATATAGATAGATATAATATACTTCTACAAGTAGGTATGGTCACCATGCACATGCATACACGTGCGTGTACATGTGCTGCAATCTGATTGGCTGAAACTTTAAACAGCTATAACTCCCATAGTTTTCACCCAAACGGGGTGGAATTTAGAACATAGATAGATGTAATGGACTTCTACAAGAAGGTATGGTCACCATGCTCATGTATGCACGTGCGTGCACGTGAAATGAGTAAAATCAAACATACACTTGAATGAGCGTATTTTTTACATAATTTTGGATTAAATACTTTAATATTCAGTGTATTAAAAATATAGATTGTGTAGACAAGATGATATGGTCATGACGCAAATGCATTCACATGTGCACGCGTGCAAAGCTAAAGTTTAAATGATTTTTGTACACTTCTTTGTAAATGTTGTTAAAATCTTAGATGCATAGAGTTTGTCTTATTTAATGAAGCTTACAGGGAATATGGCACCAAAAGGGAGTTGGGGAGCGTTTGGGGAACATCTGTAACGGTCCCCGTTACAATTAGCACTAGTTATTATTATTTTTCTTCTTGGGAAAATTTTGTCCGCGAATGATCTTGTAAAGTACACATCCGATTAAGGGGAAACCTTTTTAGGATAAATAGGCATGTTATGTAGATATGCGGAACGAAGGTCATTTTTTGCGCACGTGCTTGCAAGAGCGCGCACGTGCAACACGTGAAATGACCAATATACTGGAAATTGCCTAACTTTTACATTTTTTGATGTAATGCTTTGATATATAGAATATATAGACATATTATAAATGTAGATAAGATGACATTGTCAACATGCCATTTTGAGCGCACGTGCTTGCAAGAGCGCGCACGTGCAAAACGTGAAATGACCAATATAATGGATATAGCCGTAACTTTTCTATTTTTTGATGAAATCTTTTGAAATTGATAATGTAAGGATATATTAATAGCGTAGACAAGATGACATGGTCAAAAAAGCAAGACCTCACGGGCATGCACGTGCGCTTCGCTCTGATTGGCTGAAACTAAAGTCTCTATATCTTTCTTGTTTTTTGATGAAATCCTATGAAATTTTGAACATAGCCATGCATTAGGATACCCAACAACATGATATATAGCAATTATCATGAAAACACGTGCATGCACGTGTCCTGCAATCTGATTGGCTGAAACTTTAAATAGCTATAACTCCCTTGGTTTTCAACCAAACAGGATGGAATTTGGAACATAGATAGATATAATGAACTTCTACAAGACGGTATGGTCACCATGCACATGCATACACGTGCGTGTACGTGCGCTGTAATCTGATTGGCTGAAACTTTAAACAGCAATTTATCCCTTGATTTTCAACCAAACGGGGTGGGATTTAGAACATAGATAGATGTAAAGGACTTCTACAAGAAGATATGGTCACCATGCTCATGTATGCACATGCGAGCACATGAAATGAGATAAATCAAAAATACACTTGAATGAGCGTATTTTTTAATACTTTTGTATTAAATACTTTAATATTTAGTATATAAAAAATATATAGATTGTGAAGACAAGATGATATGGTCATTACGCACATGCATTCACATGCGCACGCATGCAATAAAATTTGCATGAACTTGGCGTTGTTAGTCTCAAATGCATAGATTTTGTCCTATTTAATAAAGCTTACCGGGAATATGGCACCAAGAGGTACCTGGGGAGCGTTTGGGGAACATCTGTAACGGTCCCCGTTACAATTAGCACTAGTTGTAAATACATTTGGATTTTTTGAATTATTATATAATTTGTTTATTTTATTTACCTAGTTATATTGTATATTAAATGATTTTTAAGATGGTAATGTAGCAAAACACTTATGTTTCTGTAGTATGACACGTTTCACAAACATAATTGCAACAAACATGATATATCCGATATCAAAACTCATAATATTGGAAGTTAAACTGTTGTGGATACGATTTCAAGAATGCTGTTAGAGAGAGTACCCTTTAGACCTCATGCTCACACCAAATTAAAGAATTCAAGTAAGGGTTTTTGAGACAAATCAAAAAAGAGAATGTTAGCAAAGTTGACAATCTAGACAGAAACATTTAATCTTTTGCTTATCGCTAGGAAGGAAGACCCACTCGTTGCTTTGCAACGAGCTTTGCTCTAGTTATTAAGGTCTTCCGACTTCCTTCGGAAGACCTTACTGTTTTTCTTATGTTTCCTATTATTATTATTTTTCCCTTTTCATAGTACACGAGATATCTCGGAAACTACTGAACCGATTTCAAAGATATTTTCAGGAATGATGCATTTTTGTAATATCTCCAGACCTTTTTTTCATTTTTCAAAAATTCACTTCCGGTCGCATTTTTTGTCAGATTTTCATTTTTAAAATCGTCATTTTGTCCACGCATGTTCTTGTAAACCACTCAAGACTGAATCACGAAATTTTCAGGGATGGTAAAACATCTCTTTAAAATATGTATTACGTCTTTTAATTTGGCATCCGTCACTTCCGGTTGAAACAGGAAGTGATGTTTAATTTCAAGATTTTTTGAAAAATTTAACCGTCTTGAATAAAGGCAAACAGAACTTATGTTTACATTCACAATCGTCAACAAAAAGCATCGATTGGAAGTACTTCCGGTTTATACCGGAAGTTGACGAAAAATTTTACTTTCTCTCTTGAATCAAAAGAAATAGAAAAAAATGGTTCAATTTGGGTTTCTTCTGGTCTTTCGGCTTTGATGTCAGCAGGAAATGAAGCCCGAATTGTCGAAAGTCGTCAAATAACGTCACTTCCGGTCAAACCGGAAGTAGTCAAAAAAAACATATTTTGGCCGTTTTTTACATGTTTTTGGATAACATATGTTACTGGAAGCAAAATACTTAATTTTCCATCCGTCGACGTCACTTCCGGTCAAACCAGAAGTAGCCAAAAAAAGTTTATTTTGAAGGTTTTGATGCAAAATTGAAATTATAAAGTCACTGGAGACTACTAAGCTCATTGCCTTCTTTTGTTGACGTTACTTCCAGCACTTCCGGTCAAAACCGGACGGAAGACCTACTCGTTGCTTTGCAACGAGCTTTGCTCTAGTTATTATTATTATTGTTTTTTTTCTTACCGATTTTGTGCACGCGAGTTCTCGAAAACGGCTCGCTCTATTTTCATGAAACTTTCACGACTGATAGAGCATGAAAAAAACTAGACAAATATTTTTTTGTTTTGATGACGTCACTTCCGGTTTTGAGATTTCCGCGTTTAAGTGATTTTCAGAGGGTCACTTTGTCCGGCAGTTTTCTGAAAAACCACTCAACACAGAAGCATGAAATTTTCAGTGATGCTAGAGCAACCTTTGGAGAAGTGAATTTCGTATATCAGAACCACCGGAAGTACGAAGTGCCGACGCTCGCTATGGACCGAAAATAGTCCTATCGAGAATTTCAAAATTTTTAACACCTTTTCTACGATAACTTTTTACCTAGAAATATTTTGTTAAAACATGTAGAACAAAAAAAGTATAGAATTCCAAGATCTTTCAAATGATACCTCGATAAAAGGGCTGGCCCCTTGAATCAGGGGCCAAGAGGGGCCGAAAGTTTTTCCTTTTTATCTCAAAAAGTATTTAGAATTTGTAATACGTCAAAGAAGCAAATTTGTTTAAAATGTCAAGCTTAATCTATTGGAGCCGTCAAAATACGTCCGGCGTCGTCACTTCCGGCCAAACCGGAAGTAGTCGGAAAACACGTTTTTTGCCGTTCTTGACAAGTTTTTGGGTTATATATGTCTCTGGGAGCATAAAAAGTAATTTTTACGTCCGTCGTCACCACTTCCGGTCACACCGGAAGTAGCAAAAAATGGCTTATTTTGAAGGTTTTGACGCAAAATTGAGATTTTAAAGTCACTGGAGACTTTTTAGCTCATTGCTTTCTTTTGTTCCGTCACTTCCGGCACTTCCGGTCAAAACCGGACGGAAGACCTACTCGTTGCTTTGCAACGAGCTTTGCTCTAGTTATTATTCTTTTTTTTCTTACCGATTTTGTGCAGACGATTTCTCGAGAATGCCTCGACAGTTTTTCATAAAACTTTCAGCAATGATAGGAAACTAATTGAACTTCATGCGTTTTTTTTATTTTGCCGTCGTCACTTCCGGTCGCGAGATATGGCCATTTTCCCGTTTTTAAAGTGTCATTTTGTCCGAGAGTGTTCTCGAAAACGGTTGGAGATTGGGTCCTGAAACTTTCAGGGATGATAGATCATGACTCCTAGATTTGAGAAGGATATATGGTTTTTGTTGCCGTTGCGTCCATCGTCCACCGGAAGTAGTTTAAAAATATGCAAAATTTTATTTTTTTCTCTTTTAGATGTTTCTTATGAAGGCAAATAGAGTGTCTCATGTAATATTATGTCCACCGGAAGTTATTTTTTCCAAACCGGAAGTAGTCCAAAAAATGAGCATTTTTCTTCGAAATTATCAGGGATGATTCCTTCACACTCAGAAAGGAGTTAAAGGTAATTTTAAGTATTTCCGGTCACACCGGAAGTGAATTATAAAGACCGGAAGTTGTTTGAAATTGATAGATTTCACTCTTAAATGTGTTCTCACGGATTTTGAATAATTGATCTGAACACTTTTTTTCATTTAAAGTTGTTTTATAACCTTATCAAAACTCCAACGGAAGACCTACTCGTTGCTGGCAACGAGATCTCATCTAGTTATGTTCCCCAAACGAAGTTGGGGAACATATTGTTTTTACTCTGTTTCTTATTATTATGTTCCCCAAACGGAGTTTGGGAACATATTGTTTTTACTCGGTTTCTTATTATTATGTTCCCCAAACGAAGTTGGGGAACATATTGTTTTTACTCTGTTTCTTATTATTATTATTATTATTTTTCTTCTTCCTGGGAAAATTTTGTCCACGAGTGATCTTGTAAACTACACATCCGACTTAGGTGAAACCTTTTTAGGGTTAGTAGGCATGTTATGTAGAGTTGCCAAGCAAAGGTCATTTTGCGCGCACGTGCTTGCAAGAGCGCGCACGTGCAATAGGTGAAATTACAAATATAATGGATATTGCCGTAACTTTTCTATTTTTTGATGAAATTTTTTGAAACTCATAATGTAAGGATACATTAGTAGTATAAACAAGATAGCATGGTCAAAATAGCAATTTCTTACGCGCATGCACGTGCGCTTCGCTCTGATTGGCTGAAACTAAAGTCTCAATAACTTTCTTGTTTCTTGTCATAATCCTTTGAAATTTTGAACATAGTCCTACATTATGAAGATCTACCGCATGATATATAACAATTTTCATGAAAGCATGCGCATGTGCACGTGCTGCAAGCTGATTGGCTGAAACTTTAAATGGCAATATCTCCTTTGTTTTTTGACGAAATTCTTTGAAATTTAAAATATAGTCATGCATTAGGATATCCTACAAAATGATATAGAAAAAAAAATCATGAAATCACGCGCATGCACGTGTGCTGCAATCTGATTGGCTGAAATTTTAAATGGCTATTTCTCCTTTGTTTTTTGACGAAATTCTTTGAAATTTAAAATATAGTCATGCATTAGGATAGCCTACAATATGGTTTAGAGAAAAAATTATGAAATCACGCGCATGCACGTGTGCTGCAATCTGATTGGCTGAAACTTGAAATGGCTTTAACTCCCTTGGTTTTCAACCAAACAGGATGGGATTTAGAACATAGATAGGTATAATGGCCTCCTACAAGAAGGTATGGTCATCATGCACGTGCACGCACGTGCATGCATTTGGAACGAGTGAACTTAAAAATATACTTAAATCAGTGATTTTTGATACTTTTGGACAATATGCCTTAATATTTAGTATATTTAAATATATAGAAAGTGTAGACAAGATGATATGATCATTAAGCACGTGCATTCACATGGGCACGCGTGCAATGTTTAAATTTGAATATAATTAATATCCTTCTTGGAAAACGTTGTTAAAGTCAATAATGCACAGATATTGTCTTATTTAATAAGGCTTACAGGGAATATGGCACCAAAAGGGAGTTGGGGAGCGTTTGGGGAACATCTGTAACGGTTCCCGTTACAATTAGCACTAGTTATTATTATTATTATTATTTTTCTTCTTCTTCTTCCTGGAACTTTTTTGTCCGGGAATGATCTTGTAAACTGTTCGTCCGATGTAGGTAAAACCTTTTTAGGGTTAGTAGACATGTTATGTAGATTTGCGGAATCAAGGTCATTTTGCGCGCACGTGCTTGCAAGAGCGTGCACGTGCAACACGTGAAATGACCAATATAATAGATATAGCCACAACTTTTCTTTTTTTATATGAAATGCTTTGAAACTCATAACGTGAGGATGTATTAGTAGTATAGACATGACGACATGGTGAAAATAGCAAGATCTCACGCGCATGCACGTGCACTTCGCTCTGATTGGCTGCAACGAAAGTCTCAATATCTTTCTTGTTTTTTGACGAAATCTTTTGAAATTTTGAAGATAGCCATGCATTAGGATATCCTACAACTTGAAATAAAGCAATTATCATGAAAACACGTGCATGCACGTGCGCTGCAATCTGATTGGCTGAAACTTTAAACAGCTATAACTCCCTTGGTTTTCAACCAAACAGGATGGGATTTGGAATATAGATAGATATAATATACTTCTACAAGTAGGTATGGTCACCATGCACATGCATACACGTGCGTGTACATGTGCTGCAATCTGATTGGCTGAAACTTTAAACAGCTATAATTTACTTAGTTTTCACCCAAACGGGGTGGAATTTAGAACATAGATAGATGTAATGGACTTCTACAAGTAGGTATGGTCACCATGCCCATGTATGCACGTGCGTGCACGTGAAATGAGTAAATTCAAACATACACTTGAATGAGCGTATTTTTAAAATAATTTTGGATTAAATACTTTAATATTCAGTGTATTAAAAATATAGATTGTGTAGACAACATGATTTGGTCATGACGCAAATGCATTCACATGTGCACGCGTGCAAAGCTAAAGTTTAAATGATTTTTGTACACTTCTTTGTAAATGTTGTTAAAATCTCAGATGCATAGAGTTTGTCTTATTTAATGAAGCTTACAGGGAATATGGCACCAAAAGGGAGTTGGGGAGCGTTTGGGGAACATCTGTAACGGTCCCCGTTACAATTAGCACTAGTTTTGATTTGTAACATACGGAAGCCCAATAGTGCAAACCAAAAATATATAAAGAAAAACGAAATTAATATATAAAGAGAAACGAAATTATTAAATAAAGAAAAACGAAATTAATATATAAAGAGAAACGAAATTATTAAATAAAGAAAAACGAAATTAATATATAAAGAGAAACTAAATTATTAAATAAAGAAAAACGAAATTAATATATAAAGAGAAACGAAATTATAAATAAAGAAAAACGAAATTAATATAAAGAAAAACGAAATTAATATATAAAGAGAAACGAAATTATTAAATAAAGAAAAACGAAATTGATATATAAAGAAAAACAAAATTATTGAATAAAGAAAAACGAAATTATTAAAAAAAGAAAAACGGAATTATAAAAAAAAGAAAAAAAGAAATTATTTAATAAAAAGGAGAGTGAGGGAGAAAGAGAAAATATCAACTTAAACAAATACTTCAATCTAATGTTTGGAGTAAATTGTCAATAATTGTTTAACGGTATACTTAATTTGTTGATGTATGGCATTATGCATAGAGGATCAAGAGGGTGACTGTTTCTGCTTGATTAAAATTAATGACATCCAATTCAAAGAGCGCTTGAATCGCTGAAAGGTCAAGACCTTGCGTATCGTATTACTGGATTCCCATGAACTTAACCTAGCGTCCGATCTGTGTACCCATAAATCTTAGATTGTTGAAACTATAAAAAGAAAAATGATTTGATTACTTTGTGGGATTTGTTATGTACAAGAGTGTGCATTGTTTGTTTATAAATATCACCGACTTATAAATATACGAATTGCGAGTTTGTCAATTCAAATATATGAGAACAAGAATTATAGTACCACTGACTTGTAAATAGTACAGACTGAGGGTTGGACATTTATAATATGTGAGAACAAGTACTAGTAGCCAGTACATCACGTCTAATTATGCGTTGATAAGATCAAGGAATCAACTGATTTGCTTTATTTCTAATTTAGTAAGCAATTATTAAAATCTACTTCTTGTAACCACTTTGACTCGTTTTACTTTTTGCACCTGTTCTCTTTAAACAATTTTTTAATATGTCAAACAAACCCAAGTCCGATCGATAACGTATTATTTTACACCTTTTTTTTAAATGAATGTATTGTGCGATAGTTGAATAATAGATAAGGGAATTTCCTGAATGTTAAAAATTCAACAATACGAGTTGTAAACAACTGAATCTTAACGTTCATGTTTTCTTAAATAGTTGTGCAATTAGATATCAAAGGTTAAATTCGTCCAATCCATGTATTGCAATGGATACGTTTTCAATTAAGGAAAAGGTGAATATAAAGGCAAACATCATACTTGTTTATTGTCGAAACAAAATCAGGCCTATCAGACGCGGTGCACTAATGATTTATGGGTTCAGACCCTTACCGTGCACCTCTATAAATTCCGTATTTTTGTTTCAGTTTTTCTACTTTTAATAATTTCGTTTCTCTTTATATATTAATTTCGTTTCTCTTTATTTAATAATTTCGTTTCTCTATATATATTAATTTCGTTTCTCTTTATTTAATAATTTCGTTTCTCTATATATATTAATTTCGTTTCTCTTTATTTAATAATTTCGTTTCTCTTTATATATTAATTTCGTTTTTCTTAATTTAATAATTTCGTTTCTCTTTATATATTAATTTCGTTTTTCTTTATTTAATAATTTCGTTTCTCTTTATATATTAATTTCGTTTTTCTTTATTTAATAATTTCGTTTCTCTTTATATATTAATTTCGTTTTTCTTTATTTAATAATTTCGTTTCTCTTTATATATTAATTTCGTTTTTCTTTATATATTTTTGGTTTGCACTATTGGGCTTCCGTAGTAACAGTCTAAATTCTTCAATATCAAGAAATTGTAGATTTTCTATCATGCTGAATTTTTTTTTATAATGTACAGGACCAATGAGTAAATTCTGGGGAAGAGGGCGGGGGTGGTGTGTCAGTTTTAACGTTTGTTCACCACAAAATCTGGGAATGATTTTTGGTACATGAGGAGGGCTTGGTTGGAACCCTAGCACATCCCCTAGAGCAAAAAAAAAAATTCTGGACTCAATGATTCATTTACAAAATGAGAAAAATGCACTCCACAGAACGACAAGTGATGCTAATGAATTATATTTTACTAGAAAGTAACGAATTATTAAGCTGGGCATAATCTGATTCGAGAACTTATTTAAAATATGCAAGACGCATGAATACAATGAAATTAAGCCCTTCCCGCTCCACGTCCTATCTTTTTATCACTGTGTTTCGTAATGAATTGAATTACTGAAAAAAAAGTTTAGAGGACAAATCTTTCATTATAGAACGCTTTCCTCTTTTTTTTTTAATCCAGTTAACACAAAGACATACAGGAATTCGTAGCGAAACACGCGTACATAAACCCCAGGAGGTAAATCAAGAACTCTCAATATATATGTGCACTGAAACCATTTATAACACTATCGTGTACACATATCGACCGAGACCGGATGAGTAAAACGGAAAAATGATATTACGATAAATCTGAGCTCTGTTTTGACATGTTTACTTTGGTGCTTTATTTCCATCGCGACTTTTCTTGATTTACATGTTATATAAACATTGGGGCGACCGAAGTGGATTAAGGTCAATCTTAGCTTCTATATGCATAAAACACAAGTTACATGTAATATGCTTCGATATCGTTGGGGTTTTTTGGTTTGTTTGTTTTGCTTTTTGTTTTTGTTAAATTATATATTCAATAAATATTTTTAAAATTAGAAAGGAAAGAGATTTTATTCTATTTTACATAGCAGAACATAAAAACTTCCCTGGTCTGATAAGAGGGGTCAGGGACGTAAATAAATTATAAAACAGTACAGTGTATACTAACTGATTCATAAGTCTTTGCATTTTTATTTTAAAAAAATCTAACGTCAGGTTCTGAAAAAAATACTCTAATTCGTATAACGTGTATATTATCTATTAAAAGAGTCAAGGTTATTAATACTGGGTAATCTATTTTTATACAAATGGAAAAAAATTACGACTGTAAAAACCAGTAAGAAAAACCGCCCGAGGATCGACCTTAATTTGAAAACTTCTGCAGCCTCCCCCCCCCCTTTCGGAAATTAATACGGCTGAGATCTAGACGTAGATTATAATTTTGAGAAGTCATTGTCAAGGAGAAATCATACATTTGCATGCTAGATATATATATATATATATACACGTGTATATCACAAACCCTCTCATGCGTCATATAGGGGGCACTTAATGTTGTAAGGGGGATCTTTCGTTATTAGGATGAACTGCACTTCGAACAGACTGAACCCGATTCGTTAGGGCGAGAAGCGCGTGAACTAATTATTAAATAGTGGCCAATTCAGTATCGACACTTCAGATTACCGTATATTGCCGATCCTTATCCTCTTCATGTTATTAAAAATATAACCCGTTAAAATACAGCCAACAGATGGATTTTAATCCGATACTATAATGTTTAGCGTCTTGTATAACATTACGGTTTTCAGCATGATAAACTGATTCAGGGCATTTTGATATCTACAGAATAAACGCTGCTTTGTCTGTGTTTATTGATCTTAGCTGGCTGATCGGGTCATAAAAAGCATTAGATATATAGGGGCAATATTATAGCTGACTCACTCTGAGAGAGAGAGAGAGAGAGACAGAGAGAGAGAGAGAGAGAACTTGGTCAATGGCTTGATATGACCAGTCATGAATCACAAATATTAGATCCACACAGAGAGAAACTGAGAGAGAGAATTTCACCAACAGCTGAATGACTCAGATTGTAATAGAAGAGAGAGGGAGAGAACTTGGTCACTTGGTCATCGGCTTGATATGTCAAATCATACTGATGTTAGATCCACAGCAAGGGAGAGAGAGAGAGAAAGAAAGAAAGAGAGACTTCGAGACATACATACAGAGAGAGAGAGATTTGACCATTAGTTCAGTGACTCAGATTGTAATAGGAGAGGAAGATATCTTGGTCATCAACTTGGTATGACCAACCATGAATCACTGATATGAGATCCATGGAGAAAGAGAGTAGAGAGAGATTTGGTCACAAGTTTCATTACAGAATTATGATCATTACAAAATTAAATACTTTTAAGCTTTTTTTAATGCTCACTAAATTAAATACCCACCATTTTCCATCAGTATTATTTAATAATTCCACGGCAGCACCGAAATTTGTCCCGACATTGCCCTGATAGACAAGGGGTCGCGTAACATCAATGTTAAAACTCCAACACGATTGAGTTAAAACAGCGATCAACATCCATATCACATTTCCCACACTGCGAGTCTTCAACACAAACAATGAATCAAGTCTAAAATTGATCCAGTAACCCATTTTGGATAATGAAATCAGAAAAAATATAATCACTCCATAATGTAAAGCATCATTAACTCCTATACTCCTATATCACGATGCCGTGGTAATTATATAAAATGAGGAAGTTTGGGCGCGACACAAGTGAAAACATTTATGCACATGAAACGTTTCTGTAAAATTGGGGCGTATGAATAAAACGCTCTATCAAAACTAGTAGTGAATACTGATTACAAACCGCCACCGCTCTGCAGGCATCGGCTTAATATTGATGACTGGAACATTTCAAGAGGCGGATTTTGTGCTTTGTCAATTTTCAAGTGGCGTCAATCTTCTCTTATAAGCCCCCAATGAAAATAGAATGTTCAATTTGCCAATTATAGACACGGATATACAAATTGAGAGACAATATTTTTTTTTCTTCCTTTATTGATTTGATGAGAAAGAATTCACATTTGGTACAATAGACAAGATTCAATTTGCAAGATTGAATTAATGGAGCTGATATTGCAAACAGTTCTTTCAAATATTGATTTATGGTACTAATTTTTCCATTATATTATGAATAAAATCATGCTAAACGATCCGTATAATGTTTTCAACTCTTTCTTATAATATACTTGTACATTTAACATCATAGAGTTTTCGCAACTTTAACCTGAAATAAAAAATAATAGAAATTGAAAATAACTACTAGTCTTATTCAATGGATTTATTGACAATATTCATGTATACACATTTTGTCTTTTTCGAAAAGTTAATAAAATACAAAAACAAAAAACGAATGAATATTCGTGCATAGATTAATTCCCCAAGTTTAAAAATTTTATATCTTTCAGTTTGGAGGTTTTTTCATCCTTGCATGTGACTGACTCAACTAATGCAGATATATTTCATATGAAGGAAAAGGAGGAAGGAATTGAATATATCGTCGATTGCGTCTTGAAGCAATGGAAATATACTCGGAAATAAAAGTGACAGGTGATATCTTCCCTTCCCACTAAAAAATGTCATATCATCCATCCTTGTTGCATGTTATGTAAACACAATAGACTTCAACGTAAACTTTTGAAATAGGAAAATAATCAAAATTTTTAGAAAGAAAATCCATTTTTTAGCATCAGAATTAAATTAACGGGCTTGAGAACAAGGAATAAAACACTTATTTAATGAACATGTATTAATCGTACCATCAAAGATAATGTTAGCTATGTTACGTTTAACGTCTACCTGCAGCTAGCATACAGATACCATAATAAGACTCTTTCTTCCAAATTTTTATATGCCCCCCGGATCGAAAAATCCCGGGGGTATATAGTTTTTTGTCTTGTCTGTCTGTTTGTCTGACTGTCTGTTGTCAACTTTAAACCTAGCTCATAACGGGTGTTACCATTGGGGGCAAAGTGTTTTACAAACACATCTTGTTATATATAATGAATTTAACGACCATAAAGTTTGCAAAATGCTAATTTCAAATAAGGTTTCTGAAATATCGCTTCAAGCGGCATGCGCACAGTGATAGGGAGATGAAGAAGTAGTTAAGGATTTCGTTCAATATGTTCAATGCCTAGGCACTAGGTTTGTTTGTTAATACTACTAAATAGTTGGAAGCAGCAGTTCAAAAATATCTTGAGGAAAACATGGTGTATAATAAAACTCACAGCATATATACCTGATCGTACTTTTGATTAATTAAGACGTTCATGCTTACAGATGCTCTGCTCCCTATTTGTATTAATTAATTCTTTTTTTTTTTTTTTAAATTAGATTCATAAAATTTCGGTTCGGTTTCTCGAGCCATATTCCATTATGTTTCCTAAAGTAAATAAGGAAAGCAATACATGTACATGAAATTTAAATTTGACATTCCTACAAAAAAGCTATGTTTAGGTTAAATATATTCCTTATATATCTAAGGTTTCAAAATCGACTAGAAGGCCTTTTTAATTAAGGGATATCTGTCTTACTTTTCGATTTTATGATGTGATCAATCGATTGGCTTGCGTGATAATTTGCATTAACGCCGAAGGCGTTTATGCATAAAATTATCACGCAATCCAATCGAATGATCATCGTCATGAAATCGAATAATCTGACAGTTATTCCTTATATTTACATGATATTGATTCCGCCAATCCATGTGCTACAAGCCCGCTTCTTGTCACTAATTGTCCCGCCCAGTACGTGATCTTTTTTTCAACCGCGCCTATCGATGAACCTGTACATTGATGGAGAAATAAAGTATCCTAACTATTTGTAATATATCTGTAACAAAGACATTGGAAATGTAAATAATCTAAATTTAACGGAATATACCAGTCTGTCTAACTGATGAATACTTCAGGCTGACTGTGGATGGTTACTCCTTCTAGGCACCTGATCCTACTGTTGAATTTCCGAAGGTCCGTGTTTTACACTCTTTCTGATAAATATATTATCATTTTCTTTTTGTTTGTTTGTTTGTTTTTTGAATTGTTGTCAATGATCACTGTATTCTTTTTTTCAGCACTTTCTTCATATAAAGCATAAATACCAAATAGTACAATGTATTTTGTATTAACAATTTTAACATTAAAAAATATCTATAATATGGCATTCAATTAACATTCAATTAGTATTTATAAGTATAAAATGCATATGCTACGTGTACTTTAATCTAAGATGAATAACTCGACTTGATGTAAAAAAAAAATCCCCATGGTTGAGCATTCATGTAGCTGTTGAGTTGCCGCTCTTGGACGTATCTTCACTTGATTTTTTGGATGTATATACACTGTACATGTAAAAAAAAACAAGAGGCCCATGGGCCACATCGCTCACCTGAGCATTGTGGCTGGGAAAAAGTAGAAATTGGTTTATTATTGAATAGTTTACAGCTCAACGCACTTTTTAAGCTCACATGGTTTTTCGCACAAATTAAGGTCACATTGTTGTAATAAAAATTACCATTTTTCGAACTGCAGTACAATGACATAACCCTAGTCTACGTTATATTACAAATATAATGTCCAAGCATAGATGTCTTTTGAAATTATTACCTTAAGTTTCCAAAATGGATGTTTCTAAAGGAAATTTATATATAAATGGTACGATGTTTCGACTATACGATTCTACCTTAGACTCTTGACAGTTATATAAAACGAACTTTCTTTGATACCATGTAGATGAAATATTTTTATTTTCTCTTACAGGTGAGAAGTTTTTAAAATTCTTTGTTCATTTACCATACTCCTCTTGGTTTGTCGAAATGTAGCGCCGAAAAAGGATAACATTGCAAAAGGAAACCACGCTAAAGGGTAGGATAATGAAGCATTGTTTATTTTTTAATAGTAAATTCCTTCTATGAAAAGGGAAAAAACCTCTGTACTTACGGTTTGAATGGTTATAATTTTGCAGTGGATGAATTTCTTATGAGTCCAGAGTTTAGAACGTTAACTTGACTCTGAAAATCCCATCTTATTAACTTACAAAGCAGTCAAAGAGATGAAAAATACTTTTATCACCCCGAGCTAAAGAGTCAAAATGTACAGAAAATACTACTTACAGTACTGTGTCCATGTCTACGTTTCTGAAAAGAGCTATTGCTTTCAAAAGGACGGAAAAAAAAGACAGTTGCAATTGGCAAGGACCACAAAAATTCAAATGAGAGTAGTTGATATTTTTTCAGCCATAAAATATAAAAGTTCTACCAGTTGATATGTGTGAATTATTTTTTAGTAGATGAAATACCCCCGGTAAAACTCAAATAATGTAAACAAATACTTTTAAAAATGTATTTTGATGCCTCGATACACAATATTACATCATAACAATGTGACCTTAATTTGTGCGAAAAACCACGTGAGCTTAAAAAGTGTGTTGAGCTGTATATCCAAAAGTAGTCCCATGACCAATCATGGCTTTGCTATTCTTGATAAGATGATTTTTAAAGAATTTTCCTATATATGTCTATGTAAAACTTTGACTGGCCATTGTGGCCCCGCCCTACCCCCATGGGTCATGATTCGAACAAACTTGAATCTATACTACCTGAGGATGCTTCCATATAAATATGATCAATTATGGCTTTGTTCTTCTTGAGAAGAAGATTTTTAAAGAATTTTCCTATATATTTCTATGTAAAACTTTGGTTGGCCATTTTGGCCCCACCCTTCCCTCCGGGGGTCATGATATGAACAAACTTGAATCTACACTACCTGAGGATGCTTCCATATAAATATGAATAAGTATGGATTTATTATTCTTGAGAAGAAGATTTTTAAAGAATTTTCCTATATATTTCTATGTAAAACTTTGGTTGGCCATTTTGGCCCCACCCTACCCCGGGGGTCATGATATGAACAAACTTGAATCTACACTACCTGAGGATGCTTCCATATAAATATGAATAAGTATGGATTTATTATTCTTGAGAAGAAGATTTTTAAAGAATTTTCCTATATATTTCTATGTAAAACTTTGGTAGGCCATTGTGGCCCCGCCCTACCCCCGGGGGTCATGATGTGAACAAACTTGAATATACACAACCTTTCATCTTTCCTGGCACAGTGGTTTTTGAGAAGAAGATTTTTAAAAGATACCACCAAATTTTCATTAATTCCCAATTATCTCCCCTTGTATGAAGGCGTGGCCCTTCATTTGAACTGGAATTCCCTCCACCCAAGGATGCTTTGTGGCAAGTTTGGTTGAAATTGGCCCAGCGGTTCTTGAGAAGAAGATGAAAATGTAAAAAGTTTACAACGACAACGACGACAACAACGACAAGGACAGACAACGGACAAATTGTGATCAGAAAAGCTCACTTGAGCCTTTGGCTCAGGTGAGCTAAAAATGTAAGAAATAAAATTAAGATTTTTAATTTTTTTTTCAGACTGATTTGGTACCCTTGAGGGCATACAAGTACGCATAAAGAGAAAAAAAAATCAAAACAAAAATATTTCATAAAAATGTCGGCTAAGAAAAAATAACAGAACTGAAATTGAAAATTAAAGCAGATTGGCATTATCAAACATGTATATTGTAGTAGCTACACGTACAGTCTTTATAAAATTTAAGGTAGTAAAAAAATAGATAGGACAAAATGTTCCTCACATTAAATTTCTTAGAACAGTATATTTTGTTCAAGGATACCCAATCTCTGTATATTTGATATTAATGTAGAAGTGTAAGATACACGGCGTCCTTCTAGCTTGAGCTAATGAGTTAGCCCTTGAACTCAATTGGTAGAGCACTGGACTGGCAAGCCAGAGCCCCGGGTTCAATCCAAGCAGAGACACAGAATTGGCTCGGTTACATTTGGCGCCCATGTTGGGACCCGGGTGTTCCCAGGCGGTTAGCGTGATTGCCCCTAGAACTTCGCCCCACAGGTGTCGGCACTCCAAAAGAGAAGAGGACAATGTAGTAGTGTAAGATAAACGGCATCCTACTAGCTTGGACTGGTGGGTTTACCCTTTAGCTCAATTAGTAGAGCACTTGATACTTGCAAATGAAATCATTCATCATAGTTGTCCATGTATTCAATAACTGAAGTTAAAATGATTTTTGGGTGTTCGCAAATAAAAAGCCGACTGACTTGCACTTTATGAACATTTTTCAAATTTATTTTAAAGTGACAGATTTACAAAGTTGATCCACATTTTTTTTTAATAAATTTATTGACAACAATATGTGAACATCTGTATCCATTCTATCAAACGATTAAAAGTAACGATCCATACAATACCTAAAAGAAAGACAAACAGACTATCTGTAACAGACAGACATACATACCATTGTTTCTTCTCCATATAGAATATAAATATTTTATATAAAAACATATTGATTATTGGCACATTTAAGAATAAACAAATCATAAAGTATCCAAGCACACTAGAAGAGAAAGCACATGCATTATTTGAGGATGACACATATACTCGTACATTTACAACTAGCATTTGCTCATTTAAAAAGAATATAGTCACAGAAATTTCATCCTTAGCATCATAAAGAAAACGTAATTTAGATCCCAATCATAGAGCAACAATTGCCTGCGGTAAATGTAGAAATGGTTCTTTTCTTTTCCAATAAAAATGCGACGGACAATCTCATTTGATGAGACATTTTGTTCTTGAGCAACAAGTGAGTTTTCTTGCACATAAACATGTTTTGACAATTCCATTGATAATTTTGAAACAAATTTTTACGCTAGACAGCAAACAGACTCATGTTGTAAAACAAGTATCGTCCATTTGATCAAACTTTTTATTGAGTGTTTCTTGGTCTTCTGAAGGTTTGGAACGACTTGACCCAGCACCGCTTCTGCCGCTTCGAACAGATTCCATTCGGATTTTTCGACTTTTGCGTTTAAATTCTTCAACTTGTTTTCTTTTCTCTCTTTTGAAGAATCCACACTATAAAAAAGGATTGAAAAAAGTTTCTGTTTAAGTAACTGTTACAGGCACTTGTTTAGTATACGGGACACCCTTGCCTTGCTTTTTTTACCACGTTGTAAAAAAAGAAGGGGTGCTCCGTATACGAAACAACTGCCTGTGGTTTAAGTCATGCAATGTAATTAATTTAATAAAATACTAGATGATTATACAATAAAGCACCATTTACAGAACAAATCTGAAGTCATACATTAGCAACAGTAAATCATATGAATTCATACATATTGGTGCATTATAAAACATTCATATGATCCTATACGAGGGTTTTTCGAAAAGTTCGTGGACTCCACCTGACATATCTTTATTGTCCCCCGCTTTCGCAAAAGCGAGTGGACATTAAATCTCATTCGTCTGTCCGTCAGTCTGTCCGTCCGTCACAAAAACTTTAACCTTGCCCATAACTTTTGATTAAGTGGAGCTATGACTTTCATATTTCACAAGTGTATTTTTTGTGACAAGACCTTTCTTTCGGTACCACCAAATTTGACCTTTTGACCTTGGAATCTGACCCACTTTTACACAAAAAATCCGAACTCTTACTTTGGCCATAACTTTTGAATGGTAGATACAAGGACTTTCATATTTCAAAAATGTATTTTTTGTGGCAAGACCGTTCATTGCATACCAATAACCTTGACCTATTGACCTTGACCTTGGAGATTTCTGTACCTGTGAAAAAACTTTAACCTGAACTTTTAAACGGTAAGAAATCGGGCTTTCATACTTCACATATGTAATTAATGTGACAAGACCTTTCATTGGATACAAAGAAATTTGACCATTTGACCTTGGAGTTTGATCTACTTTAAAAAAGCATACCTTGACCATAACTTTTGATGGGTTACGGCTAGTGCTTTCATACTGCATATATTTAATCCTTGTGACAAGATCTTTCATCGGATATCAAAAACTTTGACCCTTTGACCTTGGCCTTGGAGTTTGATCTACTTTTTAAAAACTTTAACCTTGGCCATTACTTTTAAATGATATATCCTAGGACTTTTATATTTCACATATGCATTTTTTGTGGCAATCCTTTTATTTGATATCAACAACTTTGACCTGTTGACATTGACCTTGGAGATTTCCGTACTTTTGAAAAAACTTTAACCTTGACCATAACTTTTGAATTGTAAGGGCTAGGGCTTTCATACTTCAGATATGCAACCCTTGTGCAAAGACCTTTCGTTAGAGACCATGAACTTGGATCCTTTGACCTTGGAGTTTAACCTACTTTTAAAGAACAAACCTTGACCATAACTTTTAAAGGTTTAGGGCTATGGCTTTCATGTTTCAAATATTTAATCCTTGTGACAGGGCCTTTCATTGGATATCATAAATGACCTTGACCTTCGGGTAATAATATATTTAATTTGCATTTAAGAAAAGTTTAATCTTCGCTCTGTTGCCATACGGGTCATCAGTGTTTCACAAACACATCTTGTTCTTTATATTGAGAAGAGATATGGTTTCATATTTGACATGTGCATTTCCTGTGACAATATATTTCCAAGCATGCTATGATATGTGACCCCTTGACCTTCACGACTAACCTTATTTTTTTTAAAAAAATCAACATCAGTGATAATGATAATTTCTAAGTGACATATGATAAGGCGTTCATATTTGAGACAATGTGTCATAAAAAATGACACCCACAAAGACACCGAAAGCGGGGGACTTCAATTCTTTGAATTTGCTTGTTTATTTAACGTCATATGCTATCCAAATTTTGTAGAAATATTTTAACAATAAATCTAAATGAATTGTATTGAAAAATTTTAAATCATCATGATTAATTTCAAACATATCCGGAATTTAAAACTGCAAAAATCGGATCGCGGAGCAGGTCAAAATTTAGTAATTTACAAACAACATACGGAATAAATATTGCAATTACTGAAGACATATTCTCTGTAAAATGGAGCCAAACGGAAAAATTCCTACACTTTGAAAATAAGAATTGTAAAATTGATTCATACTCCAAATTATGGCTTAATATTATGATTCGTTGAAAAGAAATCAATTTGGAAAGATAGGTAGTCCTCATTGAAAGCGACCAAAATTGTGACGTTGTTGAATGTTACAGAGCAGCGGATTACAATGCAATTTTGTGTTATATTGGAGAAAAATCCTAAGTAAACTCTTGAACTGTTAAAGGAATCAAAAATTGTGTCACAGTTAAGCTATTTGTGTGACATAGACGCTGTCGGATGAGGACAATCTGTGAAGAAACGGTTTATATGGTAAAACTGATCAAAAACGCAACAACAAAAAATGGAACGTCTTGGAAAGACGTAGCGCTTCTGAATTGCTGATCTTGTGAAAGCACAGTTAAGTGGTAAAAGAAATTAAAACATTGACAAAGGAAATAATACGAGAACAATTGATAGATTCGATTGAAATAAATTTCAAGTGCTAGAGGAAGGTTTTTAATAAGTGCTTATTGAATTAAACTGTTGAAATGTACATGTATATGAATTTAGATGTGACACTTATTTCGAGTCTCCCAACAGTGCATACTGAACCCCTAGTTGATCACACATTTATTTGAGTCTCCAAAGCAAAACATGGACTTTACCATTATAATCATATGGTAGTTGGTGGGAGTGTTTCATTTAGTTAGCTCAGTGCTCAGTGCACCTCTAGTTTTAATACAAACCCTCCATAGGATAACTCCCAAAAGAATGAATAACAATAATCCTCCGATGGAGCCGATGATGATTATTACTAAATCCACCTCTTCTACACTTTGGGAGAAGGAATTTGGAAGAATAATGGCAACATAAATCTGAAAGAAAAAAAATTTAAAGAATTGAATTTTCGTTTACAAAATCAAAATTTATACTATATTTTGTCTTTTTTTATTTACCATTTTTCATGATAAAAAAATATCAATAGAATGAAAAAGTTTTGTGTAGTGCAATAACCTTTATAAAAATGTTTTATGAAAAATGTTTTATGAAGAAACCTTCAAAACGAATTAAAAGATTTGGCTTGTAACATACGAAAATAACAAATCAAACAGTACAGTTAATTAGAATTTGTACATCAGACCAGGGTTTTTTAAGGATCGTAGGGGGCCTGTATAAGGCCCCATGCCCAATGGTAAAAAGTATGTGTTTTTACCAATTTCATAAAAGAAAATTCCCAAAAGAGAATCAAAACAATCAAATATGGTTAAAAATGTCCAAACTTAGTGATATTTATTTTAAAAATGTTCACAACACAAGGTTAATCTTCCAACAGTTTCCTAAGAGGGATAATTATATGTTTAGCATTTGTCATTTAACGTTTGTATCGTTCCACGACTTTTATTCGTAAAATTGACCATCAGGACCTTGTATTTATCGAATAACGTGTATGATGATATCTAACATGTATATTTAAATGTAGACATACCTCTTCTGATACGTTTTTGCTCAACACCAATGGCACAGCTGATCGCTTGTTAGGAACCACACGACCACGTGTAACAAAGGTATAAAAAGATTTCCCCTATAAAACGAACATTAACAAGTGAGAATATTATTATATCGTCTTTATTCAAAGATTATTACTTTGGAAAAAAAAGATCAACAAAGATGTAAAATGCTTTTCAAATACACAAGACGTATCATTTCAATTGGTAAATTTCGTGTGCTTTGCCAACGGTGGTTAATTGATTTGTCAATTGTACAGTTAAAAAGTATATACATGTATTCTACCTTTTCAAGTTCAGGTAGATTGTTCAATAGGATGTCAAAGGGCATCACGAATGTTCTGCTATCACTGTCCTCAGGCTTGACCATATTCACAGTACAGTCGACCACTGCACACATGTAGGGTCCAACTACATTGTCACAAAACTAAAGAATGTTTAATTTCTTGATTAATAACCCCAAACAATGCCTCTGTTGTTAAATATTATCATATCTTATCATGAGCTCCATTTGTCAGATACATCTTTGAAATAAATTGGCTGAAATATACATTTTTATTGACTCCAAAAGATAACATTTGCTTTAAATTACTATGTTACACTGTATAATGTGGAATATTTCTGTAAGCATTTATGAGATGCTCATGTCGAATTTTCATATGTTCCAGTTTAATAGATTTTATGTCCCCTATAAAATAAAACTTTTATTTTGTCAAAAACACAATTTGAGAATAACATCTAGAAAGTTGAGGCAGTAGTACCCCTACATTACCCATGTAAATGTCATTACAAATAAAAAGATATAAACAAGCAATTGTGAAATACCTTTTCTTGCAAAAGAATAAGAAAATTGTTTTCATTGACAACTTACAATATATTGCGAACTCTCCAGCATGCCTCTGATTGGTTGAAAATCCGGATTTATTGGTGTAAGCCCTATACCAGAAGTGTTGTACTGCAGAGTGCTACTTCCGGAAATGGGGTTTGGGGTTGTAGTTTTCAGATTTTCACGAGGATAGTAAGACATTTTGCAAATGTCTTTCTTGTTACTATTTTGTACCTTTAGGAAAGGTATAGAAAATGCTGGTGACAATTGAGCAATAGTAATTAAAAACATGTTTTACTATTATTATATTTTGTCTTGTTTTCCCATATTTATAACTTCTGAAGTTGATTCTGTCTCAACACGTTGTCGAGCGACCCTTTGCAAACTTTGTTAAGTTTTTTTAAAGTGACATTAATCTTTTCGAAATGACAAATTTCGATTGATTTTGTTATCTCCCGACTGATTACTTTAAACATTTTCATTACAAAAGACGCGAATTAAGGTTCGTTAATTTTATTATTTTTCAATTCCATGATTTTAATTGCCAATTTTCATTAGTTGTAAAACACTGAAATACAAGAGTTATAATGGAACAATATGTCCTAATCGGACGTCTTGTCTCCCATACTTTAATATTCCTTGATGATGTAAATTCATTGTAAAGTCTGCCCATAAAATTCAAGAGATTCTAAATCCCTAAATAAAAGAAAACACCAGAAATCATATAATTATATGGACGGACAACTCTTTCTTAGTTTAATATATTTTTCAGGTTGTTGTACCTTGAGATCACCCTCTTTGATGAAGATTTTGTTCTTAGTCCTGACAGGAACTAGGAACTGTAGATCCACAGTCTCTATAACACAGGGTCCGTCGTTGAAGAGTCGGTAACTGTTTGAGAACTGTATACTGCTGTTGGCTGACGTTATCTGTTCATCGGATGCTGACCTGTGACAAGTTACATTTGGTGAAAATTTTGTTTGACAGTTAATTTTTTCTTGCTGAAATCATTTTTTTTCAAAGTAAGGACAAAAAATCCTTTTCAATCATGAAATCTAAAACTGCTGATCAGTAACATGTAGCTAGTAAGCAATTTTCGGAATATTTGTAATATTTCATACCAATTTTTTTTTCTTTTGTCACGTTTTGAACTCGCCCTGTCACAGTTCTGTTTAAGAATTTAAACTGTTTTTTTTTAGTTTTAAATTCGCTCACTTGTGATAAGGGCAAAAGGGGCGAATGTAAAACGGGGAGGAATATTTCCTTGTAAACAGTATTCATATATCTAACTGTTCTTCTTAATACATATAATGAATGAGAAAGTAAAAAGACTTGTCCTTCAACTTACACCTGCAGAGTAGTCTGAGTAAAAGCGGCAACAGGTACATTTTTAACAACTGTGTTATCTTCTGGATAAATATCGTTGTTAGTTACGGAAGTCACATTGAAAACGAGGCTTCTTGTAGATACATAACCGGAAGTCGATTCCAACACACTTCTGGAAACTTCGAAAAACACATCGAGTTCTCCTTTCATACGTTGATAAAAAGGATCTTGAATCTCACATTCAATCGATTTATTGTTTTTCATATCCATACAAGACATTTTCACAGATGACTGACTTATTTTCAGTGTATTGAATCTCACCAGTTTAGAGTGTTCGATTATTATTGATGTTTTGAAGGACGGTTCTCCAGAGTTTTTCAAAACTATTCTCATTTGTAAGATGGTGTCATTGCCGATGAGAAGTCTTTTCTTATCAAAGGTCACACGGAGATTCAGATTTGATTTACAAATTCCATCTTCTGATTTACATCCTGTGTCAAAGCGTGCCTGAATAAAAAAATTGAAGGTAAACTCAAAACTCAGATTATTACAATTAATTTTAAAACAAAACTAAGTCAAATTCAATACCTTTCCGTAGAATGTTGGAGTGACGTCCCTTTTCAGAATAGCTCTAACTCTTCCAGATTCTGATGTATTACTTATTCTGTACTTCACTTTTAGAACTATCGGTCTCTCCAAGACTTGAAAAAATCTTCTGTCGATGAGCTGTTGCAATTCATCACAAAATAAATCACTTTCTAAATGCACTCAACACACTATAACTAATTCTTAAACGTATTGGATATCGAGCCCCTTTTCTGTGGAATGTTTTTTTTTTCAAAAGTTTATTTATTTACATTTTTTAAAGGGAAGCTTTGATTAAAAAGTAAACAAATCAAAAAAGACAATTGCCCTAAATAATGCCTTATTACATTAAGAGTGAACTGCTGGTTGCTCAATTCCCATCAATTTAATTCCTTTTTTTGGATAAATTTATGCAGAAATTAATTAAAATCCTACCGGTACTCTTAGTTCTAAGCTATAACAGTGAGGTTTATTAGAAAACACGATAAAGCGAGACACGTCCTTTGCCCAAAGGTCACTTCTTTGGCTGCTGATTTCTGCCCTTTTACGAGTTTCATTTGCATCAACAGTGATTGTCAAATCAATTTCTGAAAAAAAAGTATAATGGTTTTGTAAGTAATTGAGTATCATTGACACTGTGTAAAAATGATGGGGATACAGCTATAATTTTTTAAACTAAACAATATTGATTATACAAAATGATTGCTTTCATTGCCAAATCTTTAAAACGTGATCTATATCAGTATGCAAACTGAAAATTGTATGATATTATTAATAAATTTAATTTCCTTTTAAGGATACACCAAAGGCTTTTTTCAAGATTTTTGTCAATTTTGAGATTTTTGGCTAAGAAAAGGATGCTAATCACTGCTTTATAATGCATGAAAAATTCTTGCTGATTGTTAAATGGTTTTGTAATTATTTAACTATAATCAAACATAAACACTAACGCATGTGAATGTGCCGTTATTGAAGCTTCTGATTTGATCTGTGACTGCCTGCTCCTCACTTAAGCAATAAATCACTGTTACCACTTGGGGAATTCTTCACTAGCCACACAGGGGTTATAGGTAATAAAACTACAGGGAACCCAAACTTAGGGAAGGAGATCTAACAGGTCACTAATGACCATAAAATAGGAGGTGGAGCTTAGCTCTTGCCATTTTGCCGGGAAATCTTTCTGATTCAGAATTGAACCTACTTCACTTAATTAAAGCACCTAAATATAGAAAAGAACCTCCCATTCTTGTGAATATGCATAGAAAATATGGATAAGTGACAGGTATCCAAAGCTGAATCTCCAAGGTGTCATATATTTCTAGCTTTGGCAGAATTTGTTGTGTAATGGGTTTTTGCCCTATTCTGTAAAGTGAAATCAGACAGTTGGTGGTATTATTTCAAAGGATTCAGCTCCCTTACTTATTGACCAATTTCTCTGAAAACTGGCTAGATTGTGTCTTAAATGTGTGTTCACAAAACCGAATCTCAAATTTTTGATATCTTGCTTAGTTCTTGAATTATTAAGGGAAATGTAGAAATGGGCTAATAAATTAGTAACATTGACGGACAAATGGACGTAACTTTTGAACTAGAAGATTTACCAAAAATCTGAGATACGGTTTTTAAGTTCAATCTTTAATCTACCTTGAGGCAAAATTATGACTTTGAAAGGTGGAATATGAAAAAGTTGATTAATAAAATACAAATGCACTAACATTTACATTAAAATATTAATTATTTTTTATAAGATAAAAATGAAAGTTTTTAGGATCATTAAATAGTAAATTTAAAAAGCTTTCAAATGAAATATACTTTTAATATGTTATCTTGAATAATAAAAGAATTACAAGCAAAATAAATTTTTGCCCTTTGGAAACCTTTGGTGTATCCTTAAACACTTGAAAGTTGTCTTAATGAAGAGTTTGATATCTTTAAGAAACAATAAATCGCAAAGTTTTGATTTCTGAGCGCAACTTCAAGAAAGTATTAAATATTTAAATCGGAAACTAAAGAAAAATTGATTTTTTTAATATTAAGAAAATGACATATTATGATGAAGAGGAACCATTTGGTCATTAAAATACACTGTTTTGAAATTCTAACATGATCGATGAGTTTCATACCAGTATCCTTTATTCCATCTCCTGTAAAATTAAAACAAAAAGACACGGAGAAACATGGATTGAAATCATGACCGTCACTGCACGATATACCGCTAGCGTTTAGAGGGATGCGGTCTGGGTTGGTTGTTATATCACAGTGGATATCAATGATATTTCTGGATCGTAGAATCAAAGCTGTATCCGATTTGTATGCTCCGACAGCAAAATCTAAAAAGGAGAACAAAACTGTTGATAAATGTGTAAATATGTTTAAATGGTAAAATTATTGTGGCATATTTAAAAAATGTAAAGTAAATCTATGGAGACATGAAAGATGAAATATTTTTATGCGTATAGATGTATTTGATAATTGTTTACGTTGACCATGTAACATGAGCAACATAACATGTTTAACATTTGCTCAACACACTGACGTATATTTTACCTGTCTATGTTAATTTACTATAATGAAACTGTATTTTTTATATATATTTTTCTTAATTGTTTACCATTATACATATTGTCATCCACATCCATTGCTGATCTTGATATATACCATCCGAATCCCTGAAGTCCTGCTTTTACATTGGTTCCTGTTATTTTCTGTGAATGTTTGTCTTCTAATCTTGTTTTCCCTCCATTGAAGATGTAGACAGCCCCTTCAATATCCTCAAAAGGTGCTCCTATTGCTATATCTAAAAGAACAATTCCACAAAATCCATTATGATAGTCTTCTATGCTTTATTTAGCCAAAGTTTTTAAATTCAAAACAAATATTTTGTTTTTCATGGACAACATACAACAAAGTAAATAATTTTTTATGTATATTTAAAAAAATCATTTAGTTTCAAGTAAAAAAAGCTTCAGTATGTCTAGAGTATCTTTGCTTTCCAAATATGATACAGATTTAATTACATGTTGTTCAATGTTTAAAAAAGACCATAATGCATATGGAACAATTCAGTATAAAACATATTTTAAGAGACAAAACTTAACCTGATCACAAACCATTATATCCGTCTTTGTTTATGTCACCAATATTGGCAATAGCTGTCCCGAATCTTGAGAACGGAGACAAAGAACCGTGTAGTACATGTGGCATATCATCAATTATCTGAAAAATAAAAAATATATATATATATATTTCCACTCATATTCTACAAACAGATGTTTTAAAAATAAAAAGGATTCATTAATTGAAAAAATGCCATAACTTCAATTTCTCGACCGTAGGATACGCCCTAAAATAGACAGAGCTTATTAAAGTATTTTCATATAATATTGTTACAATGTACATGTATGAGAAGAAAGAAACGAAATCCGAAAAGAAAATTTATATAATTTTTGCTCATTAAACGAGCTTTGTCTTACAGCTGAGGTTCCTGTGCCGTAATATATATAAACGGATCCGATGTCATTGAGAACTTTGTTTCCTTGATCATCCATAGAAAACCAATTTGGTGCCGCGACCAGGATCTCATCGTTTTTATCGCCATTAACATCAGCAATACACAGTGTCTGACCAAATCCTCCTCCAACCTTATTTTATACAATTATCATATGAGGGTTGTTGCTATTAAATGTTTGTTTCGGTTCACAGAATATCATATTATGATATTTATAGCAATTGTATTTCGATTCGATTCAACAAAAATATAAATTCTAACCTGGTTTCCTTCGATCTGTTTGACTTGAACTGGAGGTGCACCAAGTATAAATACAGAGAACTGCAATATGATGAGATAGAGTATTTATTAAGCAGTCGTTTACGTAGACACAATCTAATACTAAGAGAAAACATGCTATTGTTATAAATGAATTAATGACATTTTGTTTTGTCAAAAGAATTAACATAATGCATATAATAGATTAAGTCTTTGCTATTCATTTCTACCACCTACAGCGCCAATATTTCCGTTCTTATTGCTGAATCCAGGGGCGCCCACCACGAAATGAAACGGGTTTTGTCCCAATTGTCCTGTCGCAATGCTATAGCCTGTGAGGGTATTACATGTAATTGAAAAGATATAGAAAAATTTCAAATATATCAATCTTTTTTGTTTGTTGTTATACATGAATATGCAAGAATACATTGGGGAAAACATATACTAGTAAAACCAAAAATTTAAATCATATTTTAAAACCTTTGATGTAGTGATTAGAAATATTTTTATCACAGAGATAATTTACTCCAGCATGCTAGAGGTTCACGGCGAGATACTTTTTGACTTGGCGCCGCGTAACCTCTAGCATCCATTGTAAAAATTCTCGCCGCTACAACACCAAGTGGAAAAAAATTATTTTATTAAGAAATAAGGCTTTGTATATTAAAGAATGGTACGACATGATAAAATACTCAATATTTACGATAAAACTTACGAATAAAACATTGTTAATCTCTCGTATTAGCAATAAATCCATTATTTTTTAAATCGAAGCAGAAATTGAAACAAGTCGTCTGTTTAAAATTCGGAAATAGAATTCAGAAAATCTGACGAAACGAAACCAGTGTAATGCAACGAAAATTTCGTTTTCTGACAAGCAATCCGCAAAATTAATGTGAAATCAAATCGAAAGTACTTCTGGTGACGAATTGGAATACTGACAAATTTCATTAATTAACAATAATGCACACTGAATAAAATGGATTTTATTATTTCTTGTGACTTTCATACCCCATGCAAACACGTAGGTACCTGAAAATTACTTGTTAACAGTTTATTTCACGCATAATACGTTCCGCCCAAAATCTCAGGCGGAACGAGCTCGTTAGAAAATGGCCTTCGGATGTAAGAGTCCGAGGTATATAAGGAGCATAGGGACGTTAACCGAGGCTCTTACTTGTAGGAGTAAGAGATAATTATGCTCTCAGTAGAAATTGATATATTTTTTTCTCATCCAAATAATTTAATTTAAAGGTCAAAGAACGTTTGGTAAGGAATTTTACATCCAAATAAATAGATATTTTTTTTTATTTTCCTTTTTCAATCAAATGCAATTCAGTTGTCATAGCGCTTAAAACTATTATTTTAATTTTGCTTGTTATCAATACATATATTTTACTTACCGAATAATGACCCAGTTAAGTAGGTATTCTTTATAACCTCTGACCTTTCTACTTCCAGTTTCAATGACGTCACGCTTTTCAGTGTGCCATCATTTTTTCCCACAATGCCTCCTATATTGCAATAACGCTAAACTTAGTTTGTTCTGCATGAAAGAATAGCTCTTGAATTGGAACCAAAGAAAAACTATTGACGTACGAAAGTTACCAGGAAAGAAGGAAAGATATTTGATTTTTATTATGAAAGAGGAATTACACATTATGTTCAGCTTCACCTGTTGAACTCCTTCCGACATTGGGAGCGCCATAAAACGTTTCAAAAACAGGAGTCTGAAAATTCATCAAAATGATTGAATTTTTCTTAAGGTCAATATTTATTTCTAAAATTCATAAAAGCCATTAGGTACTATAATGATATGTTATTTTCCATCTTTATTAAAGCCTATATAATCATAATGTTTGTGTCTCTTCTATATTGACAGATATTTGCTGAAGAATTCCAATTTTTCAGGCCTCGTTATGTTGTAAAAGTTGACATTACTTTTATCAAATTTGGAATAAACTAAATTTTACCAAAGAAATCTCGATATCTATAATATTATATTTATATAATTATATACATGTATGAAGACCAAAATAAAATAACTTATTCACTTGACTTGCAATTGTTTATTTAATTTTCCTTTAATTTATATTAAATTATATTATTATTATTATACATTTCATCGATATTCGGGGGGTTTAGTTTTACATGACTTTTTAAAAATAAAATTCCACCAGTATTATAACACAACCTTAGTTCGTACATTTAAACATCAGTGTCTTTGTTGTAAGCTGAAATTTATTTATTTTATTTATTTATTACTTAAATTTATTGATGTTATTATTTTTTGTAACTAACCTTGATATCGGAAAGTGAAAATCCAATTAGCGGTGCCTTGTAAAAGTCAAGAACATCAGGGGGAATTCGAAACTTGCTTACTTCCGGTTTATTCACCAGGTCTGACCTGTTTTTCAGAAGGAAACAATTTCCGGTCACTTGATAGTAATCATCCACATTATCATTTGGATTGAAGAATCGCAAATTCTTCCAGTTTGGTGCACAGATCTGAAACAAATAAGTACTTTTGGTGTAGAGTAAAACTTTATCAAATTATTTTGAATGTTTTCATTGGAGAATATCATGTATTACGGTTTTTATCGTATGTTTAAGGTTAATTGATCTTATTAGAGAGTTAACTCTAAAAGGAATAAATGACGAATAAAACTTTTTATAAAATTTTAACATAAAAAGGCTATTTGTCTAAAAATTGTGCAGGGCAAACTCTCAAAAGAAGAGTTGGATTTCGTTTTTAAAAACCCGAAGGATTTAAAAAAAAAAATATGTGAGTATAAGATGTGAGTATAAGAAATGGATGTTAAACCTTTTAAAAATACCTTGATGGCTTTCATCTTGTCCTCGGGTACAAGAATAGTTGCCCCTAAAAGTTGTTCCTTTTGTTCAAATACGTTCTGCGATTCATTTGCATGATTTTCTGTAACGAAATATTTGACAGAGAAAAAGAGAGAAAAGGAAACCCCTTTGTATACAGTATAATTTGCACGCATGTAACGTTTAAGTATAATTTTTAAGTATTCAATCATTTTTGGTATACTAAATGATAGTCCATTATTTATACACTGAATTGACGACGGATTTTTCCGTTATTTCCCGATCATGACAAGGAGCACACGGCTAGTGTGACCGGTCGACAGGGGATACTCACTATTCCATGGCAGCTGATCCCACCTCTGATGTTTTGGAGGTCCGTGTTTCCTCTGCTCGTATTTTGTATTGTTTTTTTTTTTTTTTTTTGGACTTTTGATCTTGAATACTGTTCGTTATCTCCATGTTATCTCCATACGTTTCATTCAAAGACAAAGAAATATGAAAGAAGAAATTCACCTTACCAAAATTTCTGTTGAGTTTTTAAATAACTCACCTCCTGTCCTCAAACTTGGTAAAACTATGCAACTGGACTGGGAATGGAAATCAATAGGGCATGCGTAAACATTGCCAGGATATGGAATTTCCGGTCTGTCGGTGAAATTATCTTTTGTAGCACCAACAAGTAGCCTAGAGAGAAAAAATTTAAAAATCTTGTTCTTTTTTTTTACTTACAGTATAGTCAAAATTAATATATAAATAATGCATCTAGTTGAGTGTAACATTGAAAATTTTCACCCCAAGAAAACCATTGTCAACCGAGGCGCAGCCAAGGTTGACAGTGGTTTTCGAGGGGTGAAAATTTTCAATGTTACACTCAACTACATGCAATATTTATCGTATAATACTGAATGTTTTATACAAATACATATTACAGTGAACCGTGCGCGCATAAATTCCGCGCAGTCGCTATTTTTTGTAATACCACCCGTCGTCAAGCAATGTTGACTGTTGCTACGCAGGAGGACGTGGCTTCATTATTCAGCCGGTAGTAGTGTTTTTTATCAAATGTTTCTCGACGAATCAGATTCAAGTAATTTACATGAAAGTATAATATTAATACATATCAAATCCTTTATGGCCAGAAACATGCACGCCAACGATAAAAGGAATAATAGAATCATTTAGTGACAGGTTAATTATCGATATCTTTTAATTTAGCTTTATATTCATTGTCAAATAATATAAATACAATAAAATAAAATTTGCAACCTAAACGTGAATAATCATGTAGGTTTGTATCATGTACAAAGTTTTTTTTAATTACCAATAAAAGTTGCAAAATAATTTTAAATTGAAAATCTGACATACAACTACAATATATAAGTAGGAATGGGAAGCGCCCATGGCACTTTTTAGTGTTCCAATAGCTCTATTCTTAGCGTAAACGTTTATTATGCGTTGCTAACTTCTGTGGTTTATTTCGTGATTATGAATGAACAGATATGTTTCTTTCGAAAATATTTTTTTCAAGAATCTACAAAATCATAATTAGAAATCATCGATTGTGATTTAGTTTGAATCTAACTAACCAGTAACGTAAATTTTGGCGATAATAGTAATGCCAGACTTAAATTTTACTTCAATTATTTAAATTAGACTTCATTTTATTTTATTGTTTTCTAGTGTTTCTTTTATATCTATAAATTAAACCTTGATACTTACTGTAAAAATTCCTATAATAAGGGCCCTGGGGACTGAAACCTTTGGAGTTACATCATATGATGGCAAAGGTGTAATCTCTCCAGGATCCTATTTTCTTTAAATTTTCGTTTTGAACAGTCTTACTTTTCTCTTTAACCTCATAACAATGCATATCTTACCTATGTAGGTAGGGACTGACCCAATCACAAGGCAGGATGTGTATTGATGAGGAACATAAATTATTTTTTTTCTTCTTTCTCAATTTGGTTTAGCTATATCTGTGTGAATTTTTAATTTTCTAAACTTTCAAATTTATTTATTTATTTTTCATAAATTAATAATACAATTAGTTATTTTTAATCTGACTCTATGGGTTAAACGTAGCGCTTGATTTATATTACTGTCTACTGTCATATGACTTTTATTTATTTATTTTATAATATTCACATTCTTTTTATTTTTGTTCTTCTTAATGCAATCATATTGCTTTCCAAGTTTGTCTTTTTTTCCTTTAACTAATTCTAAAAAAAAAATTATCAGTTCTTAAAATTTGTTTAATTCTTAAAATTCGTTTTATCTGCCATATGTATGTGTATATATGTACATGTGTTTTTGCATGTTAATTCATGTTGAAAATGTTTTCTTGTGATATTTTAACTGTGATAGTCGGTTTAAGAGCTCTACAGAGCTCATGTTTCTTGTTATGCAATGTATACAATGCCAACTTTAAATAAAATTTACTTACTTACTTACTTACTTAAAACACTTACTTTTAAATAAGGTTTCCTTATATAAAGTTTACAACGACGTATACGTGGCAAAATGTTGCAATGCAGAAAATGAAAAAAAAAAGAAAGAGAGGGTAAGAGAGAGAGAGAGAGAGAGAGGCTTAAGAGAAGATATACCGGAAGAGGGAGATATAGGTTAGGGAAACTTTCTGCCCTATTCCTATAATTCCTTGACTTCTTACTCCTTGTTGGAGTGGGGAGAAGATAACTCTCGCATACTCCAATCTGAAGATTGAGTGAGAGTTAAAGTATGAGAGAGGGGGGGGGGGAGAGTGTGTGTGGGGGGGGGGGGGGAGAAAGAGTATGTGGGTAGAGTGAGAAAGTGGAAGGAGAGAGTGTGTTGTGAGAGTGAAAGAGTGTGGGGAGAGTGAGAGAGTAGAGAAAGGTTGTATGGGGAGAGATTGTGTTTGGGGTGGGGATGGGAATGATCAAAATCTGGAATAGGAGTGGGGAGCGATGGGGGTTGAACCGGAGACCCCAAGCACAAAAACAGTTCATCATACACCTCTAGGCTATACATACAGAATTAAAGAAATTGTACACAGTAAATCTCTATGACCTAAAGAGGATATCTTTCGATTTTGAGGTCAAAAGATCAAGGTCATAAATTGAAGAGGTCTGTTTGTTTTAAAAGCTTCTTGAGATATCGCTCGGAAACATAAGTTAAAACAGGCAGAACATTTTAATTTATTGCCTTGACCTTTGACCTTTTGACCTCAAAATCAATAGGGATTTACCTTAGGCCACGGAGAGTTATTGTGTAACATTTCATTGCAAAAACTCAAAGGCTTCTCGAGATACATGTACGTATAGCGTAGAAACGAAAGTGTTACGCACAGAATGCATTCGCTCATGACATTTTTTTAATGTGAATTTTATGTCTAGAGCAGCATAGAAACAGAATCATCCTAATTAAACAGTGTCCTTAACATGTGTTTAATAGAGGATGTGTACGTAAAAAACGAAATTCTCTTGTAGCTACTCCGTATATTAATAGAAAACGCGGAACCACTTCAGAAATGCTTTGAACAGGCAGACTCATTTTTGTCTAACCTTGACATAAGAATGTGTGAAAACATCTGTGCAGCTTCAAATTGAAATTCTGCAAGGTTAAACTCTTCTGCTGCACGGGTTTTGCCGTGTAATCTGAGCGATAAAAATGTGATAGCATTCCGCGATAAGAAATAATCTGACTCCCGAATAGTTCAGTGTAGTATATGCCACTTATCTGATAGTCAAGAACGAGGGGGTAATTATGAGATTAGTTGACAGGCAGGATGCTGCTGGGGGAATTTTATTTCCGTTTTTATTTTCACTTTTCTGACAGTTCTCTCTGTCTCTCCTTCTCTCTATTTCTGTCCCCCTCTCTCTTTCCCACTGTGTGTATGTGTATCTGTATCTTTTCTCTACCCCCCTCCCCCTCTCTCCTTTCTCTCTCTGTCCCTCGCTTCGCAGTCTCTTTCTTAGTCACTCTTTTGAATAAATAGCAGGCAGCATATCAACTTCTTTCAAAAAAAAAATTAAAGGCATTAAATATTATCTACGCTTAAACGATAAATTGTATAGAAACCTTGCAATACTAACTGATTACTCCTAATGGACCATTACTTTGAGGAATTATAGGAGATATGTGAAAATTGGCACGAAATTACCTCATCACATCGAATTTGTTAAAAATGCTTAGCTTCTAAATCTACCAGGGTTTTATAAATTTGAATCTAAATTTCATTTAGCTTCAATTGCTTGTTTGTCTACAGAGCAAATAAATGATTTTGACCATTTTTCCACCATTCCAATTAATTCGTTTATCCTATTAGCTTGTTATAAATAAAATAGAGACAGATACGTTCCGCTTGCTGATAACATCTATTTCTGTATGTACATGTCTTTGAGTATAAACATCGGAATAAATTCTATAGAATGCTCTGTTCTAAAACTCTACTTTTTTCACATACTGCATGTCTTAATGCTGTATAGCTTCTGAACGTGGAAAAATTAGCTACGATCGTTATGACAAGGGTCTTACTACTCAGGTATTCAAACTAAAGGCCCTTCTTTTTGGCATATTGATTAATATTTCGTATTGTTTTCAAGCATTTTTGAGAATGTTCACTGTTCGTATTCTGCCCATTTTTCACATAAGCATTGATTTGAAATAAGACATTTTTGTGTTAGTTCAGTGATACTCTCACACAAAGGAAAAGAAAACGATCTATCAAGACATGTATTGGTTCAAAACAGGTTGTTTTTCTTACCATTTTTTAGAATCCACAACAATTTCAGCCGTAGCACCGAAATAAGATCCAGGTTTTCCGTGGAAAATCAAAGGGCGCTCTATATCTACATTATAACATGTAACAACATTGGGCAAAGTCGTAAGTACTATAAACCACACAAATACACTTCTCACAGAACACAGTTTTCGGAAATTAGTGTACATAATCCAATTCATCTTGAAATTCCGTAAATTTTGGCGAGTGGTTGACCTCTCCAAGATAACGTTTAGATAAAATTCGGCTAAGAATCAGCCGCTTTTGAATTTGACTTTTTGGAGTGAACACATCTTTGATCTTCCTACACGTAGTGTAAAGCATGAGAGCTAATTTCATCTATGGTAAGGGGGGCACTCTTTACATTGAGAAAATTGCTTTTGAGTTGAATGTTGATTATTGTGCGATGTTGACGTATGAAGTTTCTCATAAGTAGACATACATATTCCTTAGCAATGATACCGTGGAAGTCATAAGTAGTTCTACATATAATCGTCGTGAAACACAGCTAGAAAATCTAGAAACAATCACGCATTGTTCATATTGTTATAAAAAATTTGTGAAATAATCTCTTTACAAATGAGTAAGCGAGGATGTAGAAACAAATGCAGTCGTACATGTGCTTGCTTGTGGGTGTGTTTTGTCCTGAACGGAACGGAAGTGACGTCATTTACGGAGTCGATGTTGATTGCTCTGGATCTCTTGATTTATAGATATGATCTTTGTAATAGATGTCCCGCTTTGTGGTGTCCTTAGAAAATATTTTATTTACCACCACTGAGTACATGTATCAACTCCCTTAAATCTAATGTTGTTTATCAATAAGTGAAGGCTAAGCAAATTTCGTGAGCAGTGGGTGTGGAATCAATAAGGTACCGGTACACATTACCGACATAATAATACATTATTTTTAAAATTTCTTAATCCTACTTAAATGATTTTTGTACCTGTTAGATACAATATTTAAACAATAAAATGCCTTTTCTTTGTTTATTAGATCGGGATTCAAAGTTGCAGCTGTTGCAGAAAAAAGACATATCCCACTTAAGCGGGTAATTTTTTTCTGCAACACCTGCAAACGTTAATTTCTGTGCTAAAAACCAAAACGAAAGCCGTGTATAGTTTAAGTAAACTGCAAACTGCAGCTCCACGTTTCGACGATTTGACTCTGATATCGAAAATTCGACAAGATGTGTTTGTGAAACACTCATGCCCCCGTATGGCAATATAGCAAAGGTTAATTTTCTTAAATGCAAATTTAGTATATTGGTACCCAAAGTAGCTTGGGTATTCTCACTGGAAACACAATTGTGAAATATAAAAGTAAGCCAAGGTTAAAATTTTTCAGAAGTACGGAAATTGTCAAGGTCAAAAGGTCATGGTAATTGGTATCCAAAGAAAGGTCTTGCCACAAAGAATACATATGTGAAGTATAGAAGCCCTATCCCTGTCCCTTATGGCCAAGGTCAAAAATTTTAAAAAGGTCAAACTCAAGAATCATAGGGTAAAAATTCTTGATATCAAATGAAAGGTCTTGTCACATGGATTAAATTTGAAAATTATGGAAGCACTAGCCCTAACCTTACAAAAGTTATGGTCAAGGTTTGATTTTTAAAAGTAGTTCAAACTCCAAAGTCAAGGTCAAAGGGTCAAAATTCTTGGTATCCAATTAGTGTTTTTTCACAAGGATTACATATTTTAAGTATGAGAGCACTAGCCCTCAGTGTTCAAAAGTTATTACCAATGATAAACATTTTTTATAAGTACGGAAATCTCCAAGGTCAAGGTCAAAAGATCAAGGTGATTGGTATCCAATAAAAGGTCTTGCCACAAAAAATACATAGGATTAAGTGAAGTATGGAAGCCTTAGCGCAATCCCTTCAAAGGTTAAGGGCAAGGTTAAAAAATTTAATCTGTAAAAAGTAGGTCAAACTCCAAGGTCAAGATCAAAAGGTCAAGATATTTGTATCCAATGAAAGGTCTCTCCATAAAAAATACATATATGAAGTATAAAAGTCCTGGTATCTACTGAAAGACATGGCCAGAGTAAAAGTTTGGAATATTTGTGTTAAAGTGGGTCAAACTCCAAGGTCAAGGTCAAAAGGTCAAATTTGGTGGTACCCAAAGAAAGGTCTTGTCACAATGAATACACATGTGAAATATGAAAATCGTAGCTCCACTAAATCAAAAGTTATGGGCAACGTTAAAGTTCTTTCAGACAAACAGACAGCTAGACAGCTAGACAGACGGCAAAAAACTATGTACCCCCAAAACTTCGTTTACGGGGGCATGAAAACCTGCCTATCTACGATGAGTAATACACTGCTATTCTTCAATAACATGAATCGTATTTTTTAAGCGGGTAATTTTTTTCTGCAACAGCTGCAACGTTTAAAACCTTCTCATCCACGATGAGTAAAACACTACTATTCGGCAGTTACATGTATTTTTTTTCCCTTATTTCAGCATATGTCCCTTCCACCGCATGCCAGATAGAAATCAGCTTTCACAGCAGAACTCCAGTTACGTCCCTTGCTTAATACACTTTTGCCTTAAGCTTCCTTCATCGATAAGAAACATATCGCCTTACTTTAAGGACATCCGCTCCACAGGCTCCACAATCAGGATCAATAACTCCTTAAATCATTATTTTCAATTGAAAACGTTATCTCAAAAAGGAAGTTTCAAATTGAAAACCTTTGGTGCAGCGATTTTCATTTCATGCAACTTAATATCATTCAAGATTATTAAAGAAGTATACAGTAAAAAGCCGTCAAAATGATAACAAGAGGCCCATGGGCCACATCACTCTCGTAAGCACTGTAGCTTGGAAAAAATCAGATATCAGTTTATTATTGAAAAGTTTAAAACCAAAAGTGGTTCCAACTAATCCTTAAAGGGAAGAGGGTATGATATGAACAAACTTGAATCTACACTAACTAAGGATGCTTGCATATTTCTGTGTAGGTCTCACTATATATGCTTGTAAAATGACTTTAGTGTCAAGTAGTTTGATCAAGAGTTATGTTATGTAGATGAACTATTAAGTTTATTTAGGATTAATGACATCATGAGCCATCATTCAGTATATACACTTTGAACATGTATACTTTATAACTGTTGTTTATTATTGTACTTTGTTCTTTGCAGATATCACTGCTGCCGTTTTGGTTTAATTACATTACAATAAAGTGGTGAACCTTCTAAAAGTCTTGTCACTTGGCTACAAAACGTTAACATAATGCATCCATCCTCAATGCTTATTTTTGGGAAAATTTCAAGGAAGAACTAAAATCAATGCAGTTAAACTTATTCATTTAAATTAAATAAATTAGTTTACATGACTTTTAAAAGTTTTTATTTTCAAGCTTCTGAATAAAATTCTTATAAATCTAATCAGCTGTCCTAAACAACTGTATTTTTTGTTTTATCTAATTCGAACATCTAAATTAGGTTAAAAAAATCTGAAAAGTTTAATAACATCACTTATTAAATAAAACTGAGTGAAAAATATCTTCTTAAACCAGACATCTCTTTATTTTATTTTTACAGGCAATTTAAACCCTTTTCAATCCTATCCATGAATAAAAAAAAATGAAATACATTTAAAAGTGTAAATCCATGATTATACTGAAACCAATAACTGGATATTCAAATACATTATTAAACTAGAGCAATGAGCCCACTAAATGATACCCCCCGCCTCTCATATGAATATAATGTCAGTGTTCATGTTTTGCTCTGGAAAATCCAAAATATATGTCAGATCAAAAAATAAAATAAGAGGTGCACAATGGCAATATGTAATGAAGATTCTGTGAAAGTTTCATTAAATTTCCTTCAGTGGTATGAGAGGAGTTGCGGATAAGAGATGGGTACCCCAAAGCGTAACAGATGGACGGACGGACGTACAGACGGACGGACAGCTAGACGGACGGTAATACCTATTACTATATACCCTCCCACTTTTCAAGCGGGGGGTATAATGAAAAGAGGAACGCTAACAGTCAAACACCATGCAGCTTTGCATGATGTGGAAGATATGGGGTCAAATACCAAGTACGCAAATAATTTATTCATCAGACACCGACATGGAAAAAAAAACTTGAAAATATTTCCGCGAATTAAACTGATAATTGTTATTACAGTAAACATCCTGTGGAACAGTTAAGATTGCCAACGGTCGCGGAGTTGCACTTTCTTCCCCTCAGACCTTAGACAATGGCCCGGACATCCGTCGATGTGCTTTTCTTATTTTGTCGACTTTTTAAAAATATGTGATTTAAAGTTTCTTTACAAAAAGGATTAAATGATTTAAGGTATTTTTTCATTTCTTTGCCTGCGTTATTGATTCAATTTAATGTTTTTTTTTTTTAATTGTTTGCTTACTTTTGTGTTAATAAGAATTTTACCTTCTTACTTTAATTTTGAACAACGTACTGACAAGAGCATTTTAATACAAACATTGTCTCAATGCTTAGGTTTCATCTTGCAGTGCCAAATTTAATACACTATACATAAATTTAATTTGACTGTATACTGCAAACAAAGCGGAAACTAACCGTCTTTTCAATGATAAATTTCAATAGTAAACAGTTTGTTTGGATAAAAAAAAATAGGACCCTCGCCTGCACCATCACCTCACCTTTCTACCCCTGATGCATGTTTAGTTCATACGTTCTCTAGTACTCTCACTCTCTCTCTCAGTTCAAAATGGCGTATCTTCGCCTACCCACCCCCTACATTGCACGTCTGTCATCACCTGAAATATATTGAGTATATTGGTTTATTTGTCTTTTTTTCATTACTTGGAAAATAATACAAATGATTTCAAAGAAGATAAATAATTATGCTCCAATTACTAGTATTGCAAGACCGCTGCCTACCTACAGACGTGGATTTATTTCCTGCCCTGTTAATTTACTTGTAGGTTAAAATTAAAAAAAGAAATTAGATTTAACTTGAAAAACAGCTCAATTTTTCTCTCTAAAGAAAGTGACTTGTATATATGACCTCGGTTTATAGGACCGGTCTCCACAACCCATAGTGTGTACCATTCAATGTTTAAAGTTCAAAAGAATATACATAAACGTCTATTTTACTACTTCAATTTACGTCATTGTACATTTCACAAGTGCTTGATTTCGATTGAAGACAAATGAAAATAAGTCGGCACTCTTAATTAAAGATTACAAAACCCAGAGAGCTGTTTTTTCCTTTAAAACTTCCATGTTTTTGAAATACTATTAATCGTGTTTTGCAATTTACATCTATACGGTTGTTTATATCGAATTTACTTAAGGAATAAATGTTTCATTTTTTGGTTTCATGATGTGATCAATCGATTGGCTTGCATGATAATTTGCATAAATTAGTTTTATTGTTTCATTAGTGTCAAAGTATAAAAGTTTTTTTTTAATAATGTATCGTCATTCTAGGTAAAAATGTATCTTATTAAATCTTTTAAAATTAGATAATCGAAATACGATGGGCAGTTAAATAATGAGAGAGAGAGGTATTAAAATGGCCTTTTTGTCGTAATAAATGTTTTTGCTTATTTGCATATTAAACTTCTTTCTGACACCGGAAAAAATGAGTTCATTTTTGTTTATGACCTATTTTCCGGTGATGATAGAAGCTTTAAGAAGTGTGTTTGTTAAAGAAAGTAGTTAGTGTACAGATCTGCTTCGATGTTAACCACACAATGATTGTTATTTCGACTAAAAGCAACTTTCCGGTTGAAAGTGTGCCCCTGCCTTAAGTACATGTATACATACGACCGTACAGTGTATATCTTTAAGTACATGCCATAATTATGGAATCCGGATAGGGCCACGCACTTCACTATCGCATCGTGGTTTTTCGATTTTGCGATGACCGCGATAAACATGACGATGAGGCGATGGTACATTTACAATGGTAATGATGGTGCGATAGCGCGATGACGATGATGCTATAGCGCGACAATGCGATGACGATGGCGCGATAATGCGATGACGCGATGGTACGATGACGCAATTTGCGATAGTGATGACATATTTTGCGATGACGATGGTGCGATAGTACGTGTGATGAAGCGATATTCACTATCGCTTAGTGCTATCACACCATCGCCATCGCATGTTAACCACACATATGATCATCGTCATCGCGCCACTAAAAGCAACTTTCCGCCATCGCATTATCGCGCCATCGACCTTTAAGTTGATGCTCGATGGTGCGATGGTGAAGTGCGTGGCCTTATCCGGATTCCATACATAATTGAGTTTTAGATCAATTAATATATAGCGTATTTTCTGGTCATCATGGTGTAGTGTTTGAGGACTAAAGCAAAATGGAGAGAGTGATGCCAGTTGACTTTGCAACGCTGATTTCATGGAGAGGGCTTTCTGTTTGGATGGTGATAATGCGGGTATTGTTGCTTGCGCTAGTACGAAGAAGCGCGTGTTACAACGTTGATACAGAACAACCGTTGATTTTTGTTGGAAAATCTGAATCTTATTTTGGAACAACGGCTGAAATTGTTATAGATTCTCAAAAATGGTAAGATCTTAATATCAACAATAAGTGTTGTGTTGTGTATATTTAATTATACTTTTATAAATTGACCTCAATGATAGTTGTTTTAATTTGTACTCCTTCATGTATATGTAGTTCAAAAGCAACAATAGTTTTTCAATCAGAAAAATGAATCATTAACAGTTTTTTTTAAGGATCAATAGATCAGTTATTATATACAACAACATGTTATATGTTCATCGTATATATATTTTCTCTTTTTCTTTCTCTCTCAAAAAATATACATTGATTATTTATCTCTATTTTTTTCAATAATAAATTGAAACTTAATGTGTTAACAATAACTGTTGATGGAAATATATCTCTAGCCAGTGAACACTGTATTTATGTTCTCCTGTGTATCGTGGTTATCACTTGTATAGGGAACTGCTATTTCAATGTGACAAATAGTCAAAAAAATTTGCAAAATTCATCCAGCTGCACATGGTCGTTGACATCTCTGTTAAGCAGTGTATAAAAAATGTAAGCAGTTTATAATTTTATCATCCTTAATATTTAAAAAAACAAGTTCCGGTAAAGAACATCTCGATATTCGAGCTTTAAAAAGTCCTTATCTCACAATTAATATATAATTATATGTTACATATGATAAGCAAAAGAACCGGAAGTTTGTAAGAGTTCAGCAGGGAATACCGGAAGTTTTTGCAGTATGCCCTCTTAAACATGTATGGTGTACATTGAAAAAAAATGCATGGGCGTGTATGTTTTCTTAAAGTGGTGAAAAGTTTAAAATTATTTGTTGTAAGGAAAATGTTAATTTCAATTAAGGTTTAGGTTTTCAAATTTGCGTTGTATGATAGATATTGGGCCTGGGTAATAAGAAATCTTTTCTTCTAGGACCAAACAAACATATTATAATGCATACAAAAATTAGATTTGCTCATAAAATATGGTAAAGATTGCCAGCAGATAGAATTGTCAACTAAGGTCATGATGAGGTTTCGTGCAATCATCTATTGCTACATCTGACCTTGTTTAATAACTTTATACGGTCTCAACAACAGTAGTGTTCGAACCCGCGATTCCTTCTGCGACTCTCTTTAACGACTGCACTTAGCGGTCAACTCGGCCGGTTGATTGCAAAATAGATATTGTTGGTATGATGTGGATGCATTTCATCTATATGGAGTACAATTATATTCGTTATAATATGAATTTTCATTAATTAACATGATTAACAAGTGTTTGTTAATTATTGAGTTATTACAGGATCCTCGTTGGTGCAACAAAAGACAATTTCACAGACAAACCGGAAATTCCATTTCCTGGAAACGTTTACGCATGCCCAGTTGATTTTCTAAACTCCAACTCAAACTGCACAGTACTACCAAATCTAAGAACATCAGGTATGAGCTTAAGCTCTTTTGAGCTACAAGTTGAGTTCTCTCCTGTTAAAGCATACATGCAGGTGTTTCAAATTAGAAGGTTGCTTTTAATGTTTTTCATAATTTTTAGCTAGTTATACATAAGAATAGGCAAGATACCAAGGGGCTATGTAGGTCCCTGAGATACTTTATACATTATTGAAACGCACCACTTTTTAGTTCACCTGAACAATAGGCTCAATTGAGTTTTTCTGATCAAAAGTTGTCCGTCTGTCGTTGTCGTTGTTACCATCGTCGTTGTCGTAAACTTTTTCACATTAAATTTATCCACTTCTCAAGAACCAATAGGCCAATTTTAACCAAACTTGCCATAAGGTATCGTAATGTGACGGGGATTCAAATTTGTTCAACCGAAGGACCACAGCTTTTTCCAAGGAAATTAGTGAAAAATTGATGGCATCCTTTAAAAATCTTCTCAAGAACCAGAAGGGTCAGGAAAGATGAAACTAATGGTGAATCATCCTCATGGCCCCCAGGGGTAGGCTTGTTTTTTTACATATCATAATATAATAAAGCACCACCTTCATATAAAATAATCACAGCATAGTATAATAAAGCACGACCTTCATATGAAATAACAACAGCATAATATAATAAAGCACAACCTTCTCATGAAATAGCCACATAAGGCAGCTATGGCGTTCCATATCAAGGCGTAGGGTTTAGCAATACTATGAAAATTCAATTTGTAACAAAAAAGTCACAGTCAAAAAATATGTAAGCATCCTTAATTTTTTTTCATAGCCAATGCTCAGGTGAGCAGTGTGGTCCATGGGCCTCTTGTTTATCATAATTTTATCTCAAAATTTCAGATAATGTATGAATAATTTTTGTCTTTAAACTTGGTTTGATTAAAAACTTAGTACAATTCTCAGTTAACCTTGAACTCTCAGTAAGGCAAGGCATTCAGGAAGTTACATAATTCGCGTCTGAAATTTACCCAGTGAAAATGTCAAAGAGTGTAGCAAATATATTCTAACATTTTCTCGTACGGCAAAGAGGAGGGGCTTAAGTCGTCTCGTCGTTGTTACATGTAACCATAATTCAAAGGTCTGATGTTATTGATTTCTTAACCAAAGACAATCTATTCGCCATTTGACAGATGCTAATTACGTAGGGTCGAGAATGCCACGCCTTTCTTCTTTTTTTTTAAATACTTTTTTGAAAGTTCAAGGCCAATTGTGAAAAATTTATGAGGTTATAAAATCATCATTACAGTTTGCAAAATTCAAGCTTTTAAATACATTTTTGATTTTAAGCAATGCAATGATATGTTCCTCGTGGAAAATCACAAGGCTATGTGGATTTACATGTAACATTAACTATATAAACGGCAGGTATTTTTTTTTTTAAAAAGAAGGTGCATAATTTTTTGTGATCGATTATTATATGATATCCCTATTAAATTAATGCTTACAGTGTAATAATATCGAAAATTAGGGTGTGCTACGGGGTCTCTTGCCATAAATTTTGTCGATTATGCATAAAATTAAACCATATCACTTTATATTTGTACGGTTAAGCTTGATAGAGGTCTGTAGCAACGGTTTTTCATGGAAGGGGGAAATCCGAAAAAACAACTACCTGTGCTACACGTGTACCATCAAAATTTTTTACTCGTATAAACAATATATGCAGTTATCTTAATGATAAAACTAGGCTAAAATATTAATTTTTAAAGTTTTTGAGGTAGGAAATGCTTTTTGTGTGTAATTTTGTATATATGTTGAACTTGTATTGAAATGTCATCCATGAAGTTACCTCTTGCACGGAGGCCACAAAACATAGAAAAGCTCGTCTAAATTTTATGGCCACCATGCCAGGAATACTTAATAGATTGCGGGAATTTATTAAAAAAGGAAACTAATTCGTGCAAATTAATCCGTCTATAAAAATTGTAAATTAAGGGAGCATATATTAATTCAAAACGAGTTTCATTCGGAGGAAAGCATCTTTTGGCCCAACGCAATCACTTTTCTGAGTTTTGATGAGAACATTTTACTTGTAAACATGTTCTTTGATTGTAGAAACTTATGCTAATGTATCAGAAGGTGTTTTTGAGGAATCCGATCAGATGTTGGGGGCCAGCATTATTGTGCCAGAAGATTCAACAAAACCAATTAAGGTAAACAAATTGCTTATACACGTTGTTGTAGATAATCTTATTTTTAAAACACCTTGAATGATATTTTACAACCGAACAGTACTCGAGCTAAAAAGTCCATTTTACATAACAAAGAGGAGCGGAACAAACACAGACCTCCAAAACATCAGAATTGAGATCAGGTGCCATGGAGGAGTGAGCATCCCCTGCCGACAAGTCACACTCACCGTGTGCTCCTTGTCCTGTTCGGGAATTTAACTTATTTTCTTAATAATCTAAACATTTTTGTGTTTGTTTTTGATAGATTTGTGCTCCGAAATGGAAGAATTTGCGATTCTTTAGACCGGATACTGTTCGATACAGTACGTACCAGGTGACCGGAAATTGTTTTGTTTTGAATGACAGATCAGATCTTATAAACACCGCCGAGACCCTAAGCTTCCGGATACCCACGGATGATTTAGATTACTACAAAGCGCCTCTCATAGGATTATCTATTGCCGATACAAAGGTAGGATTTATGCATCTGTAGTCGAAGATTCGAAGGCATAATTATATTTTTAGCTATGGCCAAGATGGATTTTGTTCTTACTGAAGTGGAACAAATTTCGAGTAATTAAAAATTCCAAATATTTGACATTTTCTTGAAATTATAAAGGGCACTGAATAAATCAGAAGGAAAAGAATTAAGAAGTATTAAATTAGGAAACAAATGTTGAGGAACATCCACAGGTCTAAAACATAATTCTTTATGTTTTTCCTTAACATGTATAACCTGTATCAGAACGCTCATGGAAAGTATATTTCGTTTGTTTATCATAAATTTCAAATATTTTTTGATTACAGATACGCGTTTTTGACACCCTTTATGGTGCCCCTAATATTGGAAGGGGTTCAACAGGTAGGATACACTTAATTGGTAATATAACTTATTAAAATTCAAAACATCCCGTTGGAAATGTTTAAAGGTAGTAGGTTCAAATCTGTTTTGACGGAAAGGGACTAATAAATTTTCCTGTTGATCTAAATGAGATTGAAATAACTTTTTGCAGGGGGTCTATTGGCAAAGAATGATGGTAATGTAAGAAACGCAAAAAGTATGAAATTAGAAGTGGAAAGGTCAAAGGTTGTACAGGACACTTATTTAACTGGATCACTATTTGGTAAGTTTTTTTTTCTTACCAAAAAAAAAAAAAAAAAAACCTTAATTATTAAATACTATATATTCAGTTAACTTTTGAGAAGCGCCGACTTTTGCACCCTTTACGCTATTTTCGGAAATACGACATTGCTTATATTTAAGGACAGAAGATACAAACAAATTTTTTCTTTGGATTAGATTTGAAAGCATGTCACAAGTTTAGAAAAGTGGATAATTCATAGCATTTTTTCACGTAAGAACTGGAAAATGAAATAGACTTGGAAAATATTACTAATATTTCAATAAAAAAAAACAAATATAGACAAATTACACTCGGTAAAGGATTACAGATGAAAACAGATTTCAGAATATGTTACCTTGGTGCTAAAAGTGTAATATTAACTTTAGAAAAATATACCAAGCCAGGTGAATTTTATGAGGAAATATAAAATGACAAAAAATCAGCAATAAACCATAGGCTGATTTTTACCATTTTGCTTTTCTTAATAAAATTCACCCAGCTTGGTATATTTTTCTAAAATTTAAATTACACTTTTAGCACCAAGGTAACATATTCTGAAATTTGTTTTCATCTAAACCATTACTGAGTGTTTTTTTTCCGTATTTGTAATTATATTGAAAATAAAATATTACTAATATTTTCCAAGTCTATTTCATTTTCCAGTTCTTAGGAGAAAAAATTCTAAGAATTATCCACTTTTCAAAACTTGTGACATGATATTAAGTCTCTTCCAAAGAGAGTTTGTATCATCTGTCCTTAAGAATATATTTATATTGCATATCCACTGCTCTCTCCCACTATGAACATGTCGACATCACCTGCGTTCACAACTGCTTCTACTATGAATGCAATTGCTCTATCTCACTTGTGTAGAACAACCTCTACTATGCTCAAAAGTGTTGAGAAGTATATATATGAAATGTTTTGCAGAAGGAATATATACAAGTTTTTAATAATATTCTTTGGGAAAAAAAATTCAGAATAATTTAAAACTGCTGATTTACATCTTTAAAAATTTTATTTTTGTCAATGTTATTAATTGTATTATAAAACTTTTTAAAAATTGTAGAGAACTACCATATTTATATTTTTTTGTATCATGCATATCTGTACAAAGAACGATTACTTCACTCTTGGGTAATAACATTCAGAAAGAGAAAATTTCTTTAACTAGCATATCTATTTCAAGAATGATTTCAGCTACTAAAAATAAATAGAAAAACTAAAAAAAAATCATAGAAAAGCATTCTGGAGTTATAATCATTATAAAAGCATTCCCATTTTTCATCATAGTGTTAAATAATAAATTTTTGTCAGAGGGTTTCAATAACGTTGACCGATGACGTCAAAACTGCATCAAAACAAAAATTAAGTGAATGTGATGACGGCGCTGCTTGTATCCAGATAACTGTGTTTGAGAGGGAAACACTTTATAGAATGTTTGTGATTTATTAGAGAAAAGGAGCATTGATCAGGTGTACTGATTTTAAAACCGTATGATTTTCTTTACTGAAGACAAGAAGCTGCGTCCTTATGTAAGTCAGGATTTCCTCTGATATTCTTGAAAAGCATCAAAGAATGCAAAAATAAGTAATAAACAACGATTATTCAGTGAACATGAGATTATGAATAGCAATAGTTCTGCTGGCATATTTTCCATGATGCGCTAGCGCGCATCATGGAATATGCCAGCAGAGCAATTGCTAAATATTCATAACGCCATGTTCATTGAATAACGTTGTTTATTTCTTAAATAATTTAAGAAAACCGTACAAGAGTGGCTATAGGTTTAATTTTAAGTACAACTAGGGCTAATTGTAACGGGGACCGTTACAGATGTTCCCCAAACGCTCCCCAACTCCCTTTTGGTGCCATATTCCCTGTAAGTTCTATTAAATAAGACATACTTTATGCAATTTAGACTTAAACAACGTTTTCCAAGAAGAATACAAAATATATTAAAATCTTAGCATTACACGCGTGCTCATGTGAATGCATGTGCGTCATGACCATTTCATCTTGTGTACACTATCTATATATTTTAATATACTTAATATCAAAGCATTTAATCCAGAAGTATTAAAAAAGAATACACTCATTTAAGCGTATTTTTAATTTTACTCATTTCACGTGCACGCACGTGCATGCATGTTCATGATGACCATACCTTCTTGTAGGAGTTCATTATGTCTATCTATATTCTAAATCCCATCCTGTTTGGTTGAAAAACAAGGGAGTTATAGCCATTTAAAGTTTAAGCCAATCAGATTGCTGCGCACGTGCATGCGCATGTTTACATGATAATTGTTATATATCCTATTGTAGGACATCCTAAAGTATGTCTATGTTTTAAATTTCATCGCATTTCGTCAAAAAACAGAAAAGATATTGAGATTTTTGTTTCAGCCAATCAGAGCAAAGCGTACGTGCATGCATGTGCATGATGACCATAACTTCTTGTAGGAGTTCATTAGGTCTGTCTATATTCTAAATCCCATCCTGTTTGGTTGAAAAACAAGGGAGTTATAGCCATTTAAAGTTTTAGCCAATCAGATTGCAGCGCACGTGCGTGCGCGTGTTTTCATGACAACTGTTATATATCATATTGTAGGACATACTAAAGTATCCCTATGTTTTAAATTTCATAGCATTTGGTCAAAAAACAGAAAAGATATTGAGATTTTTGTTTCAGCCAATCAGAGGGCAGCGCACGTGCATGCGCGTGAGTTCGTGCTAATTTGACAGTGTCACATTATCTACACTATTAAGATATCTTTATATAATGAGTTTCAAATCATTTCATTAAAAAATGTAAAAGTTATAGCTATATTAAGTATATCAGTCATTTCACTCTTATCACGCGCGCGCACGTGCATGCGTATGCGTGCAAAATGACCTTCGTTCCGCACACCTACACTACACACCTATTAACCCTAAAAAGGTTTTAGGTCAGTTGGGTGAACAGTTTCTGAGAACACTCGCGGACAAAAAAGTACCGGAGAACAAAGAAGAAAAAAAAGAATAATAATAATAATAACTAGTGCTAATTGTAACGGGGACCGTTACAGATGTTCCCCAAACGCTCCCCAACTCCCTTTTGGTGCCATATTCCTTGTAAGCTTCATTGAATAGGACAAAATCTATGCATTTGAGACTTTAACAATGCCAAGTTCAATCAAATTTTAGCATTGCACGCGTGCGCATGTGAATGCATGTGCGTAATGACCATATCATCTTGTCTACACAATCTATACATTTTAATATACTTAATATTAAAGTATTTAATCCAAAAGTATTTAAAAACACGCTCATTCAAGTGTATTTTAGATTTAACTCATTTCACGTGCACGCACGTGCATACATGAGCATGATGTCCATATCATCTTGTAGACGTCCATTACATCTCTCTATGTTCTAAATCCCACTCCGTTTGGTTGAAAACCAAAGCAGTTATAGCTGTTTAAAGTTTCAGCCAATCAGATTACAGCGCAAGTACACGCACGTGTATGCATGTGCATGGCGACCATATCATGTTATAGAAGTTTATTATATCTATCTATGTTCCAAATCCCATCCTGTTTGGTTGAAAACCAAGGGAGTTATAGCTATTCAAAGTTTAAGCCAATAAGATTGCAGCGCATGTGCATGCACGTGATTTTATGACAAATGCTTTATATCATGTTGTAGAATATATTAATGCATGGCTAAGTTCCAAATTTCATAGGATTTCGTCGAAAAACAAGAATGATATAGATACTTTAGTTTCAGCCAATCAGAGCAAAGCGCACGTGCATGCGAGTGAGATCTTGCTATTTTGACCATGTCATCATGTCTATACTACTAATAAATAATTAAATTATGAGTTTCAAAGCATTTCATCAAAAAATAAAAAAGTTACGGCTATATCTATTATATTGGTCATTTCACGTGTTGCACGCGCACGCTCTTGCAAGCACGTGCGCGCAAAATGACCTTGATTCCACAAATCTACATAACATGTCTACTGACCCTAAAAAGGTTTTACCTACATCGGATGAACAGTTTACAAGATCACTCCCGGACAAAAAAGTACCCAGGAAGAAGAAGAAGAATAATAATAATAAGAAACAGAGTAAAAACAATATGTTCCCCAACTTCGTTTGGGGAACATAACTAGTGCTAATTGTAACGGGAACCGTTACAGATGTTCCCCAAACGCTCCCCAACTCCCTTTTGGTGCCATATTCCATGTAAGCTTCATTAAATAGGACAAAATTTATGCATTTGAGACTTTAATTATCAACGCCAAGTTCATTTAAATTTTAGCATTGCACGCGTGCGCATGTTAATGCATGTGCCTAATGACCATATCATCTTGTCTACATAATTTATAAATTTTAATATACTAAATATTAAAGTATTTAAACCAAAAGTATTAAAACATACGCTCATTCAAGTGTATTTTTGATTTAACTCATTTCACGTGCACGCACGTGCATACATGAGCATGGTGACCACATCTTCTTGTAGAAGTCCATTACATCTATCTATGTTCTAAATCCCACCCCGTTTGGTTGAAAACCAAGGGAGTTATAGCTGTTTAAAGTTTCAGCCAATCCGATTACAGCGCATGTACACCCACATGTATGCATGTGCATTGTGGCCATACCTTCTTGTAGAAGTTTATTAAATCTATCTATGTTCCAAATCCCATCCTCTTTTGTTGAAAACTAAGGGAGTTATAGCTATTTAAAGTTTAAGCCAATCAGATTGCAGCGCACGTGCATGCACGTGTTTTCATGATAATTGTTATATATCATGTTGTAGGATATCTTTATGCATGGCTATGTTCAAAATTCCATAAGATTTCTTTGAAAAACAAGAAAGATATAGAGACTTTAGTTTCAGCCAATCAGAGCGAAGCGCACGTGCATGCGCGTAAGATCTTGGTATTTTGGCCATGTCATACTGTCTATGCTACAAATATATCCTTATATTTTGAATTTCAAAGCATTTCATTACAAATGTAAAAAGTTACGCTTATATCACTAAAACCGGTTATTTCACGTGTTGCACGCGCGTGCTCTTGCAAACACACATGCATGTACGTGCTTTTATGAAAATTCTTGTTAATCATGCTGTAGATCTTCATAATTTGTGACTAAGTTCAAAATTTCAAATGATTTTGACAAGAAACAAGAAAGATATTGAGACTTTAGTTTCAGCCAATCAGAGCGAAGCGCACGTGCATGCGCGTGAGATCTTGCCATATTGACCGAGTCATCTTGTTTATACTACTAATATATCCTTACATTATGAGTTTCAAAACATTTCATCAAAAAATAGAAAAGTTACGACAGTATACATTATATTGGTCATTTCACATGTTGCACGTGCGCGCTCTTGCAAGCACGTGCGCGCAAAATGACCTTCGTTTGGCAACTCTACATAACATGCCTAATGACCCTAAAAAGGTTTCACCTAAGTCGGATGTATAGTTTACAAGATCACTCGTGGACAAAATTTTCCCAGGAAGAAGAAAAATAATAATAATAATAATAATAATAATAATAAGAAACAGAGTAAAAACAATATGTTCCCCAACTTCGTTTGGGGAACATAACTAGTGCTAATTGTAACGGGAACCGTTACAGATGTTCCCCAAACGCTCCCCAACTCCCTTCTCGTGCCATATTCCCTGTAAGTTTCATTAAAGAAGGCAAAATCTATGCATTTAAGACGTAAACAACGTTTTCCCAAATGTATACCAAGTATTTCAAATTTAAGCAATGCAGGCGTGCGCATGTGATTGCATGAGCGTTATGACGATATCATCTTGTCTACACTATTTTACTCATTTGCACGTGCACGCACGTGCATGATGACCATACCTTCTTGTAGGAGTCCATTATGTCTGTCTATGTTCTTAATCCCATCCTGTTTGGTTGAAAAACAAGGGAGTTATAGCCATTTAAAGTTTAAGCCAATCAGATTGCAGCGCACGTGCATGCGCGTATTTTCATGACAATTATTATATATCATATTGTAGGACATCTTAAAGTATGCTTATATTTTAAATTTCATACCATTTCGTCAAAAAACGGAAAAGATATTGAGATTTTTGTTTCAGCCAATCAGAGCGAAGCGCACGTAAATGCGCGTGAGTTCTTGCTAATTTGACAGTGTCACATTATCTACACTATTAATATATCCTTATATAATGAGTTTCAAAGCATTTCATCGGAAAATGTTAAAGTTATGGCCATATTAAATATATTAGTCATTTCAGTCATTTCACGCGCCCGCACGTGCAGGCGTATGCGCGCAAAATGACCTTCGTTCCGCACACCTACACAACACACCTATTAACCCTAAAAAGGTTTTAGCTCAGTTGGGTGAACAGTTTCTGAGAACACTCGCGGACAAAAAAGTACCGGAGAAGAAATAAGAAGAAAAAAGAATAATAATAATAATAATAAGAAACCGAGTAAAAACAATATGTTCCCAAACTTCGTTTGGGGAACATAATAAGAAACCGAGTAAAAACAATATGTTCCCAAACTCCGTTTGGGGAACATAATAACGTGTTTAACGGTATTCAATCAACAGAAAGAAAATTGGAGGCAGAGTGATACATGATTAGTTAAAATATTTCTTCTTTCTTTCTCATTTTTTGAGAGAAACGTATGAGGATAAAAACACTATGGAAGGAAAAATTTGCAAGAGTTGGCCAGATGGGAGCCAGTGGGAGATTGCGTCAAGATTAGGATTCGTTCCCTTCCTATAATAACGTAAAATGTGCTTTGACATGATTTATTGTATGGTTTAAATAAATGTTAGGCTAAATATCTATATAATCATAAAGCTTTCGTATATTGTCCTACTGTAAAAATAAGCCGTCTATTATAAAAGTCAGCTCCTCTCGCAATAGTCGACATTCCTGATTGCAGTAAGTGTAACCATTGAATTAAGTTGTATTTGTTCATGTCTGTAAAAAAAAATTATAATTACTGATTATGATCAATCTAACACTTATAAATTGATATATATTTACTCGATATCCCTTTAACTTAGCCTAGACTTAAAAAAAATAATCCCACAAGAAGCTCAAGTACAAGCATCTAATAAATAAATTATTGATAATATTAATGCATTCATTTTTAGGATACAGTATTGCACCGGGTAATTTAGGAGGGGTTACCCAAGACAAAATTAATTTCCATTTCGTTGTCGGCGCTCCGGGATTTAGTAACAAGAATGGAGTTATTGGGGCTGTAAGTAAATACAGTGAAACCTGTCTAATCCGAATGCTGTGTATTCCGAAATCCTTCCTAATATAAGGTAATATGTTAGTTCCTAACAAGGAAATACATTTTTCTATTTCTACTGATTTCTAAGCGAATGTTTTTAGTTTTCAGTTTTGCAATTCGGAACTGCCTTTCAACAAGTCAAGCAGATTGAAGGAATGCAGGTAAATGGAGTAAATTCATCTATTCATTCCAATTCAAATATTCTAAAACATTGTATTTATTTTAAATAAAGCATCATAATATTGATTAAAAATTAGGTTGGAGGTGGATTTGGTCAAACACTGTGTATTGCTGATGTGAATGGCGATAAAAACGATGAGATCCTGGTCGCGGCACCAAATTGGTTTTCTATGGGTGACCAGGGAAATCAAGTGATTTATGACGTCGGAGTAGTTTATGTATATTATGGCACTGGATCAGCATCGGTAAGATAAAATTCATGTTTAATTGTATTTATTTAACTTAGAAATATAAGGAAAATATTAAAAGCAACACGCAAATGATGTTTATAGCATTTATATTTTTAATACCAGTATAATAGTTTCATAATGGTACTTTCTCTGAGATATTCAATCCTCTCTATAACCTTTATATAAATAAATGCTGATCCAGCAATAAATGATGTCTGTTAACAATATTTCATGAATAAATTATTCATCAATTGGTTCCGGCTTTTTTTTAAGTGTAGATAACTCGTTCCATTATTATAAGCTGCAATGCATTTACTTGTATGATAAAAATTAATAATAGAACAACATAAGCAAACGTGTATTTATTTTATCCTATTTGACATTCATCAAATAACTTTTATTAAGTACATGTATTCACTGTTGTAGATAATTGATGACACAGCACAAGAGATTCGCGGCTCTCTTGTACGATTCTCGAGATTCGGAACGGCAATTTCTAACATTGGTGATATAAACAAAGATGGATATAATGGTATGTCAAATAGTCATAACTGGTATAGAAATAAATTAAGGGGAGATTTTGTCTCCTTTTGACTATAAACAAAGATTGATATAAAGGTATTCTAATAGTCAAAACTGGTACAGTAATAAATTAATTGAGGTTTTTGACTAGCTCCTTCTATTCTCCTTTTCTTATTTTTAGTTTTTATTTATTATTTTAACTTTTTTTTATTAATCTGTCTTCTATCTTTCAATGCAAAGCATTTAAAAGATTTGTTTTGGTATAATTGTACAAACTTTTGATAGAAAAGGTAAACTAAGTTTAAAATATATAGGAGGCACCATAATTTTTGTGGATCAGGGCTGATGAAAATATTTCCTTTTCTGGTTGTCATAATAAAGATAGAACATTAAAGTAAGTTAAAAGTTTAAACCAATCAAAGACGTAAATGAATGTCATATTGTAAATAAAATCAACAATTATGGATTAAAAGTTTTCAAATAATCCATATATTTGAGAACGGAATACAAAGCATATAGTTACTAATAACTTACATTTCTTCAAAATATAAGAAAAGAAGAAGAAATTCGGATACGTAAATATCTGAGTCAATACCTTATTTGGTTATTTTATTAATAACAATTTGGTAGTATCGTCTGAAAAACTATATATCATTATGATAACATGAAAAAAAAAACATCTTTAGAATTAGAAATCAGATGATTGGCAACAGTATTTTTATAATTCTTAATGTCAAGGAAAAAGATGATGACCTTGACATTTTTTCCATCTTGAATCTATGAAAATTTCATTAATTTTTTAATATGAGATATAAAAACCCCTTCCATAGAGAAAAAAAAAAATCTCTGAAAAACTTAATTTGTTGAAATGGATTTTTGAAAATATGTTTTTTTTCTTAAAAGTATTAAGGCATTTTGGCCAATTGTGAGAATGGAACAAATTTAAGTAAATCTAATTTAATTCAATTCAGGATATTTAATTAGTTATGAATTATTAATTAATTGTTAATTGTTTAAAACCAAGTCGACAATTTTTCAGCCATTTAAAGACGAAAAGTAAAGTTTATTAAAACGGTGATGAATGGATTTTGGTTTCAATGGTGAATCAAAGCGGAGCTACTCTTTATTAAATCCAGATATTTGTTTTGTTCAGTGAAATAATCAATATTTCAATGAAGTGCCCCAGAAACTTAGAAATACGAAAACCAATTTATTACTTAAGTTTAAAATTTTCCAATTCTTAACTATACAGATGATGTATTTGGAGATAACGAACAGTATTCAAGCTCAAAAGTCCATCAAACAATACAACATTGCAGCAGAGCAAACACAGATCTCCAAATCATCAGAGGTGGGATCAGGTGCCTTGGAGGAGTGAGAATTCCTTACCAACCCGTCACATCTGCCCTTTGCTTTTTGTCATGATCTGGATGTAAAGGAAAAATCCGTTGACGAAGTGTGTATATAATGGCCTAACAATTTGTATGAAAAGCGTCAGTCAGCTATCACTTCTGCAGTCAAAGAGGCCTCTTTCTTTTGTAAAATCAATATATTTTTTGTTAACTAGATATAGCAATAGGAGCTCCGTTTGAGAACAAAGAGGGGGCTGTGTATATCTTCAATGGAGGGAAGACAAGATTAGAAGACATGTACTCACAGAAAATAATAGGATCCCGTGTAAAGACAGGACTTCAGGGATTTGGATGGTATATATCAAGAACAGCAAGGGATTTAGATGACAATTTGCATAATGGTAAACATTTCAAAATTCAAATTACAAATCAGTGATTGCGGTGTTTCTTTTATTTTATCTTAAGATTTCGATGCTAGTATCTACAGAAATTTGTTTAATTAATGTATTTGTAGATTTCGTTGTGGGTGCCTACAGATCAGACACCGCTGTGTTGCTAAGGACCAGAAATATCATTGATGTCAACTGTGAAATATCATACACACCAGATCCCATTCCACTGAACTCGAGTGGAACTTTCTGCAATGTTGATTTCAATCCATGTTTCAATGTCTCACTTTGCTTCAATTTCACTGGGGAAGGAATTAATAAAACAAGTAAGCAAGAAGTAGTAAAATGAAATTGATCATTCTTTATTTTGATAAAAGATTTTTTTTATTTTCACACATAGTAATCATAGAAAAGGAAGATGGCTACTTTGCTTCACAGACTGAAACTTTGCTTCATGATTAAAAAAAATAAAACTAAAAGGTAAAAGGAATAAAAAGATATAGTTAACAGAAGTAGTCTTTTGATGAATGAATTAATTTTACAGGGAATTAACATATAACCCATCTCAGGGTTGCATTTTGACAACTTATGTGAAATAACAATCTAAGTATTTTTATTTTAATGTAAATTTAGATACAGAATATCCCATCACCTTCAACAAAACAAGGAGCATATCGTAATGTGACCAGTCATTTAGGAATACTTAATCGTAGAAGTCATCTGATACCTCTCTTTTTTAAAAGGATCCCTGCATGTGTTAAGACATGTTAACAAATCCGTACTGCTTTTAATTTTTTCAAAGACGGAATTTTCTTTGTTATATTACAATTCACCCTTTTTTAATTCAACAACTAAATAAAGTTGTAGTCTGTGATCTAATTAAGCATATGATTTGAATCACGTGTAAGTCTTTTTGTATGATATTGTAGAGAAAACGTTTGACAGAGTTTGATAAATAACAAAGTGACCCATTATAGCTCGTATTTTCGTTAGACATTGATTTTTCCATAACCATTGATGCCAATGAGACGAGGAAAAGGGCAGCAATGACAAATGGGAGTCACAGATTTGAGGAACTAACTGTCCGTGACTTCACCATCTTTTCCTTCAAATCAAGTTGCTATTCCTTTGAACTTACAGTAGAGGTGAGTCTGTAAAGCCATTCCTAAAGTTAATTTGAAAGACAAAATATCAAGTACTATAAATCTCGTATTTTCGAGGGGTCAAATTTTCGTGGTTTGAGGAATAAATTAGGCTTCGTTGAGATTTATTTTCTTGGATCAATAATGGTCAAGTTGTAATTTATGAGAAAAATTACAATTCAGGTAGGAAAAAATTTTGTTGGTCTTCTCATACCTCGAAAACCACGAAAATTAAAACACAGCAAAAATTTGTGATTTCACACTCAGTATGATATATATTTTTTTTATTCAGATATTCCTTATTTAATACGATAAAATAAAATATTGAATTTCTTTTTGTATACTTCATATTTCAGTTATATTTCATTGAAAGTTGAAGTGGAATCCTTTGTGCTATTAGTAATATCATTTCTTTTTCTTATTTATTAGAATATTGATAGAAGGTTTTTTCAAGTCATTGAAAGGCCAATTTCTCTAAGAGGAGATTATAATATAAGCAACATCCCTGTGGATCCTGGAACTGTTAAAGCCATTCTGAGAAGGGGTATTTCTGCATCTTTCTTTGGTCAGGTATTTAAAATTAACCAAACTTATAGCATAAACAAATTAAAGTTAAAGAACATTTTTTTCTTGTTAAGCTAAATACACGTATACAAGTTATGAACAATAATTTATTTGACGAATTTTTCAAATGATATTTACTTTGTATTAATATCTTTAAACCATTCTGGGTAATATTTTATGTAGACATCTAATATAAAAAAGAATATGTTCCTCAAACTTGTTAAATGGATGAAATGAAATTAAAGAATAATCTATTTTGGTTTCATGATTTGATCAATCGATTGACTTGCTTGATAATTTGATTGATTGATTGTATGTTGTTTAACGTCCCTCTCGAGAATTTTTCACTCGTATGGAGACGCCACCACTTGCCGGTGGAGGGCTACAAATTTTTTAATATGCTCAGCACTCAGGGCCTTTGAGCAGTGAGGGATCTTTTTCGTGCCAGCACCTAGTGCGACACGGGGCCTCGGTTTATCCGGTCTCATCCGAAGGACCGGCCTCCACGTCCCATAGTGGGATTCGAACCCGCCACGTATAAGAATCGACTCCTTACTTCGCGACTCTAGAGCAGACGCTCTAACCACTGCGCCACGCGGGCGATGCTTGATAATTTGCATAAACGCTGAAGTTACAGACAATCCTCGTACCTGTCGACATTCACGCAGGAGTGTTGAAAATATCAATTCAGTAAAATGATGTGCCTATTGTCGTAGTAGTACATGTACAGGGTGTTTCACAATATATGTCACACATCTAAATGGGCATAATCTGAATATCAAGCATGATACCAAAAATACCAAAATACTATAAGTAAGCATATTGATCTAAAATTATGATATTGCAAAGTATCGGGAAAATTATAATATACCAATAAGTAACTGACGATTTAATTAGTGATGTCATAATTTCAGCTGTTCTCGAAATGGGGTTTAACTCGAAGCAAAAATTTGTCGTAAACTTTTATTTTAAGAACGATATCCTAAATATTGTACAGGGTATGATGATGAAAAATAACCAGACCAGAAATTGCTGTCTAGTTTTCACCTATAAATAAGAATAATTAGAGAGTTTTGACTAAATTTTAATGTAAAGATGAAAGACAGTTAACCCCACCCCACCCCACCCCACCCCCTCCCCCACAACAAAATCAATAAGAGATGAGACCAATATCAAAGTGAAGTCAATCATTTAGAAAATCTCATGAAAGTTAGATCTGAGTTTAGGGAAATGGATTGTAACTATGCCGATAAGTATATCTTGACAAGTGTATTTAGAAATCTTAAATTTGAGTTAAGTGTGTCTGCACACAAGAGTTCAGCATGATGCCATCTAAAGCCAATTGACGTTCAGAGTCTATTAAAGTTTGCAAGACTGACTGAAAGGAAGAGCGAAAGAAGTGGACACTAATTAACAAACACCGGAAGTTCTGAAATGTCACATTTATTTAAATACAACTTTAAATAAAAATAGATATGCACTTTGGGGGTTCTAAAAAGCCAATATGAAACAAATATTGTCTCAAGTATTCTGTGAAGCTTACAAAACGGTGGTCAGAAATTTATAAGCATTAGTCTCTTAAGTTATTTAGGACAATTTTGGGAAAACACTTGGAAAATAACAGTTTAGGATTTGTTGGCATAGTAACTGAAATGAAGAATGTTGGATACTTATGACTCAAAAAATAATTTTGAATATATGCTGATTAAAATAATATATAAAATGTTTATGTAGCTTTTGTTGTCATTTATCTATCTGTCTTTAGATGTGTGACATATATTGTGAAACACCCTAGATATTAAAATTTATGCAAATAATTTGTTTTTATTTCAGGCAAAATTTGACACAGACTGCACGGGATCTGGTAGTGTCTGTCTGTCAGATCTGAAATTAGATGTAAACCTCGACAAAAGAATAGTTCTTATTGGAAATGATTCTATCTTACAAATGAAAGTTTTACTTAAAAACTATGGAGAACCGTCCCTGAAATCTTTACTCAGGATAAGCTATCCTTCTGCAGTCAGATCTAGCTTAATTGATGTCAACCCTCCTTCAGATATGTTTTGTTTGGCAAGAAATAATGGCAGTTCTATTGAATGTGAAAGTGAAACCACTCTCTATCAGCGCATGCTCATAGAAATAGATATTGTGTTTGAAATTTCAAAGGCTGCAATGGAAATGGATGTAGGTTACATATCGACACAGAGCCTCGTTTTCAATGTAACGGCCATCGCCGCTAATGATATTAACATGAATGATAACACAGTAATCAAAAATGTCGATGTGGCAGCCTTTACCAGGACAACCTTACAAGTGTAAGTCTTATCATATATTTGTATATTAACGTGAATTAATGGTTGTAAAATATAACGTCTGTAAATTGCATTTTAAAGCCTCTATACTGAGTGTAATGATAAAGTTTGTATTTTGTGGGTAGACGTTAGGGGAACTCACAAATTTTGTTTTTTAAAAATAATGCAAACATGCAAGTGAAATTCCTTCTATTACATTACGATTTGTAAAATTACAAAGTACAGTGTATTAAAAGAAACAACAGCCATGCCTGAAAAAAAGCAGATTTTTTTTTAAAATTTGAATCGCTGACTGGGTTCAAATCATTACCTCTATCCATTGTAAATCAAACTGATTCTTAAAATAAAGACCCTTTTAATGATGTTATTTGTATCAAAAAATAAATCTTTCAAAAAAGTGCGGTCTTTTCGCAGGTTTCATATGTTCTCCCACCAAATAAAAATATCATAGATCAGTTGTTTCAGATTTTGGTTTACACTACACGAACTGACCGTTCATTGCATACTCTTTGAAAATAGAGACCATTGTCTTCAGAGGGAATTTTCTAAGAAATAAAAATTGTTAATTATTATTTTCCACTGTGAAATGAATAATAAATTATCCATTGAACTTTTCTAATGTTTCCATGTTTATTGCAGGTCTGCCTCCGATGAGCAAATAACTGCTACCCAGCGCAGTATACAATTTTCTAATACTTACCGTCTGTTTAACGAGGGCCCCTGTGTGATACAGAAGGTGGATCTTCAGTTCTTTATTCCTGTCAGGACACAAAGCAAAATCTTCATCAAGAAGGGTGATGTCAAGGTATGATTACATTTGTCTGTTGGAGTGATTGATTGGTTGTATATTGTTTAACGTCCCTCTCGAGAATTTTTCACTCATATGGAGACGCCACCATTTGCCGGTGGAGAGCTGCAAATTCTGTCCTATACTCGGCACTCAGGGCCATTGAGCAGGGAGGGATCTTTTTCGTGCCAGCACCTACTGCGACATGGGGCCTCGGTTTATACGGTCTCATCCGAAGGACCGCCCACCACGTCCTGCAGTTGTCTGTTGGAAAAAGTCTTCGAGAATTCTTCTCTTTAATATAGTGATGCCACTACTTACATGTAACAGTGGTTGGCTACAAATTTATACCTTAAAAATCGGTATTTACTACCTTTGATCAACAAGAGATCTTTTCGTGCAAGCTAGAATCTACTGCTAAAGAGGATTCCGTTAAAACAATACCAAGCTAAGAACATATATTTAAGCGCTGCGGTGGGATTCAAACCTGCCAGCTAAGGATATACTCTTTACGTCGGGGCACCAAAAGCAAACCACTGCTCCAAAATGACGCGATGGAATGTGTACTATAGTATAAGCTAGGAAATAAAAAATTGTATATGGGTTTTCATATTGGTAAGCTTGGGCGACTTATACACAACAATCCACCTTTAACTTGGATTATACAGTTGGTAGATTTTTGGTAGGGGGTTGGGGCGTTTTATCCATTTTACAAAATATCAAGATTAGATGAATTCATTGGCTATTTACTTTTTCAGTAATTGGATCAATTTGTGAAGATATTTTGTGTCATATAGGAATATTTCTCTTACATTTTAATTTTCATTTTAGGTACAGAGCAAAGATATGAAAGACGCTTGTAAACTGGTGTATTATCCCAGTAAAGAACTAAGAACGACTACACAGAACCCGGTCCCAGGAAGAAGCACAATAAGTTACAACATATCTGGAATAAATATCATACACTTAGACAGCCAGACAGGCACGGATGTTCATTTCCATCCCGTTCAGGAAATTTCTGAAAACTCCGAATATATTGTAAGCTTTAGAATATTCAAATCACAGAATTTTTTCCTCGTCGTATTTCTTTAATACTTAACTGTACTTCTTTTCCATTTTGATGAAAATTTCAGTAAAGACCTTTTTTGATATTTTGTACAAATTTTTTTTAATTTTCTTTTCTTTTGAAAAATTTCAATGAGAGAGACTATCAAAATTTTCACAATCAGTTTCTTGAAATTTTAGCTTTAATCTTCATATTTTATGAGCAGTCAATCCAAAATCAAATCAGTAACACACCCACCCAACCCTACCCCATCCTCAAATTGGATACAAGTATATCAGCAAAAGTGTGGAATTGACTAAAAATTAAATTAAACAACCAATTCTTTATTTTTTTTTTAGTTTTGTGATAAAGGAGTTGGTCCTTACATGTGTGCAGTTGTTGAGTGCACACTTAGCTTGGTCAAACCTATAGACAAGGATAACAGGACAATCGTGATACCGTTTGACATTCCTGTGGATAAACTACCAGAGTTACAAAAGGTACCCCTCTCTCCTATGTGTCAATTTTTTTTTTGGTTTTCATCCATAGAAGAGCTGTTAACATCAACATCTTTTATGTCATATATTTTTTTGCGACGGTTGAATTTTGCAATGAAATAAATAATTTTCCTTATAACCCCCCCCCCCCCCCCAATCCTTATGTATTGATAAGTTGCATAAAGTTAGAAAGAAACCGTTCTTGCCTCAAACATTTCTTTAATAGCTTATTATTTTTCTTATATCGAAGTTACCCATCGTTTGAAATAAATATAATACATAAAGACACATTATATGTTTGTGTTGTTTTTGATTTTTCTATTGTAAATACACGTTTATTTTATGCTTCCTAAATTGTCATATTAATACCAGTATTTGGATGTTTTGTCAGAATTGAAATGTTAAGCTGATTTATCTCATTTTTTAAGGGAAAATCTTTCTTCACCTTTGTTACACGTGGACATGTTTTCCCTAGCGAACAATCAGCTGTGCCATTGGTTCTAAAGGAAAATATATCACAAGAGGTACTTGAAAACAATTTACTTGTTTTTCTTTTTTCTACATGCTGTTTTAGCACTAGTTTTATGAATGAAACTATCTTCTTTTTAATTTCATAACATGGATTTCATTTGAATATATTATATTTATACTCAAAGCCCATGTCTAAATTATTCACTTTCTTGGTGTTTTCTCATGCGTGCATGTATGTACCATGTCTTTTTCTTTTCAATCTAATTAAGATACCATCTTTAATTGATCGACTTCAGTTAGATTACGATCTTGTTATCTTTTACAGGTATCTGTGTCCATACTTCCCCCCTCCATTATTTAACACAGGAGAAATTAGATCTTTCATCCGCTCCAGTAAGACACCGATCTAACGGGAGTGGATTTAATTTTAATTAAATTGTGCTCTTTTACAGGTATCCGTGTCCATCCTTTTCCCGGATTCTTTCACACAGGAGGTTGAAGAACTGGACCTGTCAATACTTATCGGAGGTTGTGTTGGAGGGCTCGTACTTTTCATTTTGCTGGGCCTTATCTTATGGAAGGTTTGTTATGAGAAAGATAGTACGTGAAATCAGTCTGATTCGACATGCACTGGATGACGAAATTTTGTGTCGGAATAGACAGGATGTCGGATTGCAGATTGTAATACACATGAAAAAAGTAAAACGTGAAAAGAATTAAATTGCAGAATTTACAATGTGTTGGATTGCACCCGTCAGATGTCAGATGATACAGTTTTCACTGTGTAATGTAGCAATTTATATGTAGTAATTCTTACATTAGAATTCATGCCCTATGATTTTTTAGACGTAGTTATTTTAAAGTTGATAAAAATATGAGGACCAAAACGGTAAGGAACAAATTTAAAATGAAAGAAAAGCAAAACAACAAACAAACAAACATACAAACAAAAAAAACCGAAAAAATGGTTGAATATTGAAAATTAATGGAACCGTTTTGATGTGTTTTGATATGGATCGCATTGTAAGTAGATAAAAAAGGTTTGGGATATTTCTATGTAGACTGAGTTTTTAACAAGTTGTTTCATAAAATATCTTTTTTTTGAAACTGCTGAGTATGCAAGTCCTAGTATAAAACAAAATTATTTCTTCTCAATTTAAATTTTACGTTATCTTATTTTTTCAGTGTGGTTTCTTCAAAAGAAAGAAAAGAAAACAGGTTGAAGAATATAAACGCAGAACCCGATACAGCATGAGGAAGAGCAGAATGGCGTCTGTACGAAGTGCAAGAAGCGGTGCAGGGTCAATTCGTTCTAAAGTGCCAGAGGAGGAACAAAAACTAAATAAAAAATTTGATGATATGGATGATGCAAATTTTACAACATAATGAATATATTTTTAAATTGCCAAATCATTTCGTAAATTTGCATAAAAAGCAAACAAGAAATATAAGCTTTGCGTATTAAATGAAATGAGCAATGTGCAATGTTGAATTAAGCCTTCATGCTTTCAGTTAAGTTTTAAAACATTTCCATGCAATGAGTTGGAACAAACTCGAGGCTCATTAACCAATCTCATGCATTCAATCATTTTTGTACATTTATTTTATTATTGACATTGTTTATAGCAAATCATAACGCTTTTAAGTAAATACAATTTAATCGTTTACCAATGTGTTTCTTGAAGCTCTCTTTATTATCTAGATCTATGTTTGGTATTGAAATGCAATCCAAACCACTATCGAAATAATTATTCCAATAGTGGTCGTTATTACAATACTGAATATTGGTTGCAACAATGCATATCCTGTAACTTTTTCTAAAGAATGTGCGTTAAAAAACATTGGCAAAACCGGAAAACAATCTTTTTGGTGGATATGGGGTATGTGTTTGTATTGCCTGTGTCAATTAAGTCAATTTAGGCGATCTTTAAAAAAAATGATTGGTTGCCCTCTCTCGACACCGACACATTTTTTTTTATTCTCCAGGAATCGATTAATTTATTTCAATGTTTTCTGTAGAATATATTTTTTAAAGTTGAAATTGATTTTTTTAGTTAAATAATTTTCTCACCTACCAACTGACCAAACGTTTTGATCATAAGTCGGGAGAGGGCAAGCAACCATTATAATTTTTAATTTGGTGGTACTAATTAATCTGTTAATATTTTTGGGATGGATACAAGGGCATGTCTATTTTTTGATTGATTGTATTTACGTTTTATAACTCAGGACTCCTACCTTCGTAATTTGTGTAGATACGCTTAAATGTAATATTTTTTACTGATTTTTTCTCTAATACATCTTCAAAGTATTGGAGGAAATTCGCTTACTTTTGTTTCAATTAAATTGGGCATACACGCATACAGGAAATGGTAACTAGTGAATTCAATTAAGGGATTCACTATTCTTGAAAATGTAGTTTTAATAAGTGCCTCCAGATGAATTCTAAATGAATACTACCAGGGCAAACTTGACATGTTATCTTAATTTTGACATTTAAAAAATACTTCATCTTTTTTATCCAAATTAAACTCGTTGAACTTAAAAGTATATATTTCTCGTATACGGATGTAGAACAGATATTCAGATAAGATGGATACAATTTTAATGATCATTGAGAGTGCAAGTATGTAGAAAGGAAACAAATGTTTAAAGACTGTTTAAAAGATGTTTTGAAAAATATTACTTTGGTTACTTGATCAAAGATATTTATTTCATAAATATAAGCATTGTTTATAACACTTAAACATCTGAAAAGAAATACATACTCAAAATTAGAAGAGATTATCTTAATGTTACACTTCCGAATTTTGCACTTAAACCAACGTACCTTCAAAAACACTTTACTCCCTCAGGAAATTTTCAATGGATAAGACCCACTTGATTAAAACAGAATTTTACATATAATATGAAACACTGTTAAAGCATTTCCGTAACGGACTCTCTTCGTTCAAAGGAATTTACATTAAAACCATCCCGATAGGGGGTTACGATAACAATGTATTGTTTATCTAATGAAGTTATTTTGCTTCTGTTAATTTCTATCGTTCATGGTTATAATATTGACACTGAGTTTCCTAAGATATTTAGCGGGCCCACTGGATCTTATTTTGGAGTGTCCGCAGAGATTCTCAAAACTGATTCAAATAGTTGGTAAGATTTTTATTTTATATTTTGTGTTTAAAATAACATCTTTTTTCAGTCGTTTTAAATAGGCAGTCATGTTCATTTATTAACAATAGGTCTCATCCGTGTTTCTTTCTGAAAAGATAAACATATATTTCAAAAAGAAAATTTTAAATCAATACAACATCCATATTATTCATTTATCGTTGTAAAATCATGTTGAGATATGAATAATTAGAAACCATCTATATTTGCCATGAAAAATGCTCCTCAAATGTAAATTTTATTGTTCCATAATAAAGGAAAATGTCATGCCTTAGTAAGCTTCAAATTGAGGTATTAAAATTTTCATGTATACTAGCAAGTAAATATAGCTTATCCCGAAAGAATACTCAGACAAATTAATGGACATTGATCTTTTTAAACTTATTCAAACATTCCCTATGTATTTTCAACATCATTTGAATTACATTAAGTATTCGGTTTACCTTTTCACACATTCTAGCTACTCTTATAGTAATGGTGTTGATGGATCTCTTTGTCGATTAGGCTACCAGAGGAGAGGGATTCCCGAGACCCAATTTCACCTTAATATTGTTCTCCAATGGCTTTTAAATCATCCTTTTGTCCAAATATAAATTTTAACGTTTGATTTTTTATTAGCAATTAATCGTTACATTTAGATTATTTTTTAATGATAATGATAATCTTTATTAATTCAGAATTATATAAAATTTATTTACAGGATACTTGTTGGTGCTGTTCGTGATAATTTCACCGACAGACCGGAAATACCAAATCCAGGAAATGTGTACGCATGTCCTGTAAATTTTAAAGAAGATGCAGATTGTTTTGTATTGAGCAGTTTACGATCTACGGGTAAGTTAGCTTTTGCGTCACATCTGAATATTTTCAATTTTTTTTTAAAATATGCAATCAAGGGCAACATATTCAGTGACTCTTGATTTATAATTGTTTAAGATGTGAGTATACATGTATATTGTATAATATAAGAACTTAGAGAGTTTTATGTAATGTAGTCTTCAACATGTTCAAAGAATAAGATTTTGTCCATTTGAATTTGATTGCAAATTAATAAAAGCAATAATAAAAAAACACATTTTCTCGATATTTAAAATAGGTAAATCTCATTTATTGTGTGATTTTTCATTTATTGAGATGACAATCTGTACTATATAGAGCATTTGATGTGGAAATTAGCAAAAAAATATCTTAGTTACAAAATATTCTTTTACATATTTTTTATCTAAGTAAAGTTGTATAAAAAAAATCCACTATCTTGTTCAAAAATCATGCAAAAAAATAATAAAACAAATTCAAGTATATATATATATATATATATATATATATATATATATATATATATATATATATATATATATTATTACTTAAATTAAAAGCAAAATGTTGGTTTTCAAAGATAAAATTTTAAATATGCACCCAATAAGCAACCAATATTTGTGAAAAACTCAAAATATACGCCCTCAGATATTGCACATTTGAAATGCATTAATAATCTGATTTTATTTCTTTGTTCATTGAATAAATATGAATATTAATATTTTTTCCAATGTTTTAAGGAATCAAAATGATAAAAAAGTTAATCAATTTTTATTTAAAATAGAGTCTACTGGAATACGCAAACCTGATAATGTATTTGAACAAAGGGAGCAACTTTTGGGAGCCAGTATACATATTCCCAAAGATACAAGTAAATCTATATTAGTAAGTTTTGAAAATTTCATATTTTTTTTTTTATTTATTTGTTACTTTTTTCCAAGTATTAATGCATATTCAGTTTATTACACATACTTTGTTGGTTTGTTTTAATTCTTTTAGCGATTTGATGCATCGAATACCTTAAAGTTGTTATTATTACAACATGTACAACTAAATTTCAAAAGATCCATTTCACAATTTAACAAAAGTATCTACCTTATATAATATAATGAAAATATAATTTTTACGTACATTTTTGTCAGATATGTGCGCCAACATGGAAAAACCTAAGGTTGTTCAACCAATATGACACCAACACAGATTCGTATTTAGTATCCGGAAACTGCTTCCAGCTTTTGAATAGGAATGACCTTAATCAATCCGCACTGAATATGTTTCGTATGAATCAGACGATGATTTCTGATGTTTACATAAATCCGGAAATTGGGTTTTCCATAACAGATTCTCCGGTAGTCTGCTTTTGTTTAGTAAATATAAAATATTTTAACATTGTAAAATAAACTTTGTTTCAAACTAAATTTACTTTAAGTTTCTACCTCTTCGTTTGAATGATTTTTTTCTTTAGAAAAGGGTAAGAAGTCATACTGTACTCGATCACTTCTATTGTCACTTGTGAATAAGATTTCAATTCAACAATTTCAAAGAGAAAAAACACTCGATTCTCTTAAAAATAAAAGTTATTGTGACGGAATAAATAAACAAGTTATACATGTTCGTGCATTTCAAAATATATTTTCTGAAGAATGAAGAATAACACCTGTGATAATTACATGGTATATATTTTTCTAGCATCCAAGTTTTGATGTTATTTTTGGTACACCGAATGCAGGTCTGGGTTCCACAGGTAGGGTAACATGCATTTTACTAATTTTAGGGGCTTTTTTGACATTTTACTGAAGAGTATATTACAAGAACTACAATAAATAATCATATACTGTAAAATCACATATTTTCGTGGTTTGAGTAAAAAAAAAATCTTAGTTCGGTTGGGATTTATTTCGTGGATGAAGAATTTTGAGTAGTATTTATATCACATTATACCTTTTGTGGTGGACATTTCCTCTCGAAAACATTTTTCTTGATTTATTTTTTAAAGAAATTACAGTAAGTACATACAGATTTAATAGCTACCTATTTTCATTCTGCAATGTTTGTCTTTTCTTGGAGCATTAAATAAATCATATTGCCTGACACTTGCCTTTAATGTAATTTCTGTTAAGGGTATAGAAAAAACAATATAGCATATGTCGAACTATATAACTTTTTTTATTTAGACAATTGATGTGATAAATGGGATATGACTTTGCCAAAAGATACAAACATCACATCAGATTATGGCATTTATACTAACTGATTCCTTGCGAATTCCAAATTTCTGTGTTAGAAATTCACTTAAATACCACAATAGATTTACTGATCAGTAATAAAGACTTTGTAGTTAATTGACATCTTTGCTTGTAGGTGGCACATTTGCTCAAGTAAATCCTACCAGGAAAACCCACCCATTTATCATAGAGAGGTCTGATCTACTTACTACTTACCAATCAGGATCATACTTTGGTAAGAGAAATGTTACACAGGCAATTTTGTTCGAAAATTTATCTCCATCGTCGCAAACCACTGCCAAAATGTACGATCATCTCCAATTCTGAAAGGAGCTGTATGCGGAATCCGAACCGTGGCTTGAGACAATGACTTATCTCGTAAACTGACACAAACGTAATGTTTTTTTAGGGTCATCTCCAAAAAAGTACACAGTTTTTAATCACAAATTAAGAACCCTCTCTACACTGCACACTAAAGAGTGCTGATTCTAAGGTATTTTTCTGCAGTTAGAGTGATCTGCCCTTAGATCTAAATTCTAAAAAATAGAAATTTACAATATTTTACTCAATTTATAATCAATTTAAGTATTTTTATCATTTTAAAAGGCCTAGATAAATTAACTGAACGTGTTATTTACATGTGTTTTCTCAACTGAAGTATTTAACAGTGGTTTCTATTCACTGATACTGTGTTGTCTATGAACATTTTTCCTGGGGGTAAATACCACGCACCATAAAGTGAAAATTGAATAAACTAGAGGTACTGTGAGCGATGAGCTCACTAAATGATACCCCCCCTCCTCCACATAGTTATAATGGCAAAGTCCATGTTTTGCTGTGGCCGTAAAACCCGAAATATGTGTCGGATCAAAACGTAAAATAGGAGGTGCACAATGGCAATATGTAATAAAGTTTCTGTGAAAGTTTCATCAAATTTCATTCAGTGGTATGAGAGGAGTTGCGGATAAGAGATGATTACACCAAAGCGTAACAGACGGACGGACGGACGGACGTACAGACGGACGGAATTAACGATTACTATATACTCTCCCGCTTTTCAAGCGGGGGGGGGGTATAGTAACCACAATATTAACTCCTTTATATATAATATATTTTTCTCAATGTCCACAAAAAAATGCACTTGTGTAGAGAAGGTTCTTAATCTGTTGGGTAATATGCTACTTGCACACACAAAGATGTATTGAAATGTAGGTTTATTTCCTATCTTAAACCACAGATGTATCAAAATCTTGAAAAAATCCTATACATGTAAACCAAGTTTTAAATATTTCAACTAATTTGCAATTTCCATGACTTACATGTAATTTGCATCTATCCGCCATCAATTTCTCTTTGTGTTTCAGAAATTTTATCCGTTTAAAATCTTGGTGTTCCCTGTTCCATTTTAATTATAGGGTATAGTTTAGCCTCAGGCAATTTTGGAGGGTCCGGGTATTATTACGTTGTAGGGGCACCTGGTTTCAGTAATCAAAATGGAGTCATCGGTTCGGTAAGAATACAACATTTTTTTGTTAAATTCACGAGCTTAAAATCTTTTAATATGCATTTTTTCTTAAATTTGTTTTCATATGATCTTTTGTCAGTTTTCAATCATGGAATTCAATGGAGCATCAGAGAGACAAGTAAAATTAATAGAAGGCCTGCAGGTAAAGGGTTTAGTTATCTTCATAATGGTATTGCACAAATTCTCTCTTATATATATATATATATATATATATTATACCAATTGCAATATAAAAACCTGTTCAGGTCGGAATCATAGTTTCTTTTAATGTTCCATAAGAGGCTGAACGTCTTTTTCTTTTTCATTTCAGTTTCAATTTTTCACTGTTTTATTCCTAAACTTTTTTTTTAAACTGAAAAATATATGGTTCTAAACTTTTGTAATTTGATTTTCTTTATTGGGGTTATAATTTGTAACTGAATGCCCCCAAACCAGAAATTTGTTTTATCCATTTCTTAACATAGATTACATGTAGCTGATTTATATTCATATAAACATCCTTTGAAGACAGGGGGCGGCTTTGGCCAGACATTAGCTATAGCTGACGTAAATGGTGACGGAAATGATGATATCCTTGTCGGGGCACCAAATTCCTATCTGAATAGAACGTCTAGAAACAGGGTGGTTTACGATGTTGGTGCCGTTCATGTCTTTTACGGAACCGGATCTATAGCTGTAAATTCGTTTTTACTATTTCCATATCTTTTATAAATTTTCTTTATCATAAATACATAGGTATATAAAAACATTTATTGTTAAACTAGAATATCAGTATAGCATCGATAAAATTTCTCATATTGGTTGGTGAATAGGGCCGACTATGTCTATCTGCTATGCAATAAATTGCAAATGACGATTTTGCAATTGATAAATTTTACAAGAGATAAAATATTAAATTTAATGAAATTAAAGATATATATTATTATATACTTTTGCTAGACCTACGTTGAACAAGATCCTCACACTGTTTTTGGATCAGAAATTCAGGGATCGAGATTCGGTACAGCGATATCTGCGGTGGGAGATCTAAACAAGGATGGTTTGAATGGTACGTTTCAAATTTTGAATTAAATTCAATGTAATTGTGTTAATGACATCTTTGGTAATTAGTTTACACTATACTACAATACAGATCTCGATTTGAAAGAAAAAGTGAAAATATTTTCTATATATTTGATATAAATCTCAGAACATTTGCTTCTTTGTAACTGTTGTTGAAATATGAATATAGTGAAGTATGTGTCCACATATTTGACATTAAAAACTTACATGTTCTATACGTTTGAGATTTTTGAACTGTTTTATGTTGTTTGAAATTCTGATAACATTTTTGTTACAAAAATGATGTTTATTTAAATGATTAAAAATGCAATTTTATGGCAAATACTGATTCTTAATTCTTAGGAAAAATAGATGTATTTAAATCACTCAAATTAATGACAATGTATTACTAGTATCTCCTGATTCAAAACATTCTCTACTCTATCTATCAGTTGTTTATATGCTTTGATCATACAGCTCTTGTTTAATTTATACATTTGTTAGATTGTTTTAGAGGATAAATGAAATGAACCAAAAAAAAGATTTTTAATGGGATGCATACAAATTGTATGTACCGAATTTAATCTTAACTTCAATTTTTTGTAGACATTGTTGTTGGTGCCCCATATGAAGATGGAATAGGAGCCGTCTACATTTTTAATGGAAACAAACCAAGACTTGAAGACACGTTCTCACAGATAATTTTAGGCAATGATATTAAAATGGGATTAAATGGTTTTGGATATTATATATCCAAAAGTGCTAAGGATCTAGATGAAAATGAATATAACGGTAAGATTGATTGATTGTATATTGTTTAACGTCCCTCTCGAGAATTTTTCACTCCTATGGAGACGCCACCACTTGCCAGTGGAGAGCTACAAATTTTGTCCTATGCTCGGCACTCAGGTCCTTTGAGCAGTGAGGAATCTTTATTGTGCCAGCACCTACTGCGACACGGGGCTTCAGTTTATACGGTATCATCGGAAGGACCGGTCTCCACGTCCCGCAGTGGGATTGGAACCTGCGACCTAAGGATTGACTCCTTACTTCGCGACTCTAGAGCAGACGCTCTAACCACTGCGCCACGCGGGCGACTATATAACGGTAAGAGATCTAGAAGATAAAGATAATGATTGAATACGCAAAATCTAATCACGATGTCATAATATTTTTAAAGAAATTTTTAAATCTCAAATAAAATTTTAATTCTTATGCAATTACATGTATTTAGAATTAAACAGCAGATTTTCCTCGTGTATTAGGTGCATGGAATTTTCAATATATTTATTGAAAATACAGTGAAAACTGCAAATCAGACACCTGACGTGCAATCCGTCACACTGTGATTTTCGACATTAAATTGCTTTCCCATTTTAATTTTTTTTTCATAATTTTTACACTGTGCAATCCGACATTCTGTCTATTCTGAAACGAAAATCGGCTCCCAGAGCATGTCGGATTAGACAGGTTTCACTGTATAGATGTATTTTCCTTTAACAGATTTTGCAGTGGGTGCTTACAAATCAGATAACGTGGTGCTCCTGAGAGCAAGACCTATCATAGAAGTCCAATCTGTCATCAGCTTCAATCAAAATCCCGTACCAATAAGTTCTACAGGAACAACCTGTCAAATTCTTGGATCCACCAACCCTTGCTTAACCTTTAATGTCTGTTTTAACTTCACTGGCGAAGGCATCAACAACACATGTAAGAGCACTCTGTAGACATATATATTCAATAGTCAACTAAAGATATGCATAGAGCAAAGCATGCATATGCTTCTTATCGCATAGAACAATTAACAAACATATTGGATTCCAGTATAAATTTGTTTATCCAATAATTCATAGTACACTTCAAATGACAGTGTATTAAAGTCAATGTGTTTAAAGAGCAAACTCATAATTTACTATGCCCTGTTTTCATATATAGTTTGATTTTTTTTAACATATTTTATTGATAAATATTGAAGTAAATTTTAGCACTTTTTTCAGGGAAGTTCTGCTTTTTGTTTATTGTAGACATTGACTTAAATATTATGGCGGATGTAGACAGTAGAAGACCCAGAGTTATGTTTGATATTGAGACCCAGCAGAATAAAATTAATATATCTTTATTAGAAATATTCTCCTACAAGAATGTTTGCTTGAACTTTACACTCCGAAATGAAGTACGTCTGTTCTTATATTCTTTGATAAACATGAAAAGTTATAATGAGTTTCAAGTTTGTCATCACCCTATATACATGCATATCAAGAGCCAATGTTACTATGACATCTATTTACTTTTATAAAATATAGTGCGCTCAAGCGTGCAGTATTTTAGGGCAACTAGCTAACACTTTGGCAAATATTGTGACAATTATTTATTTACATCTCTTCAGTGTACATTGCATTTACTTTTCTAATGATAATTATTTCAGATAGTTGATCGACAATTTTTTGCGACAATCGAAAACCCTGTTGTTTTAGAACTTGCCTACAGATTAAGTACTCAATTTATTCCGTCCAATGTCAGGGCCATTTTGAAACGCAATGCAGAAAACAAAGTTAAAAGTCAGGTACGAACGAATGCTTTCACATTTAATAATGTTGTCAAAATACAAATTTTAAGAATTAAAAGCATCTTTTTTTAATGGATATTCAAGGCCACAGTCCTTACAAATAGTCAATCAAGGAATGTTTTCTTCAAAATAAATCATACAATTTATCCATAAGTAGGGCAATTCAAAAGAATGGAGGCGTACAAGGCGAGGACAATCCCCCACTCTAAGAAAAGACATTTATCAATTTTAAAAGTTGGTGATATTTTTCAAAATTATATTGTTTTATCATCTTTTACACATTTAATTCTGTATTTCATTGTTTCAATATTTTATTAACAATTTATTTTTCACTCATGTTTTTAAGATATGTGAAAAAAAAGAAAAAAAAGCCTTCACGTATGATTCGAACTCTCTCCATATAGCAGGGTTTGGTCCAGACCAACCACTTTAACCACTACGCTACGAAGTATATGTATTATCGACGTCTGTCAGTGTGATTTAAATGAACGGGTTTGTTGAAGCGTACATTTTTTTTTCAGAAATTTTCATATAGAATAGGTTTAGATTCCATTTTTTGGACGAATGAAATTGATGTCACATTAACGTTTCCATCATTTAAGCATTAACGAAAAATGAAGACATGACCCATTCATGTTCAAGATTCATTTTTATATAGCTCTAGTAAACCCTTTTTCCACTAAATGTGCTTAACTGTCAACTTTGAAATAAAGATTATAAAATAATAAGTCGTTCAGTAAAATAAAATGATATAGTATTTTGAAGATTACATAACTGAGAACATGATTTTAGAAAAATATAACTTCTCTGTGAATTTTAAAACTGACAATCATTTTGTCTCAAAGCAGGGAATTGCCAATGTCTTATACGCCCTCTTTCTTTTAATTGGTATTAGGGTATTAGGGCAGAGGAAATCCAATTAGCTCCTTTTCCTTGAAAATTGTCCCTTTTCTGTTGGATAATGTTTAAATACATGTATGTAGACTTAAATAAGGTCTAAATATACATTCATATACTGTGATATAAGATTCAAGTTGCTTATGTCGTTGACTTTAAGTTAATACCTGGGGAAGAATAATTTTCTGTCTCCCAAAATATGTTATAATTATTCTAATAGTTGAAGATTAATTTCAGGTTTCATTCGATACTGGATGTAGAAATATGACCACTTGTTACTCCAACCTAAATATCTTCTCAAATCTTGACAAGACAAGCTTCAGGGTTGGAAGTGATACAGATATAAGTTTGAACGTTGTGATCAAGAACTTTGGGGAACCTTCATTCAGAACGTCATTAAGAATACAATACCCGACAATTTTTGAATATTCTGGTTTCAAAATGGAGAGCCTTTCTGAGCAAATAACATGTAAAACAAAATCAGCCTCTACTGATATATCGGATTTTTTATGTGACCTGGACGACCCGTTTTATCCACACATGCTAGTGAATATCACTGTATATTTCTACTTAGCCAGAAGTATGATAGCTAATCCGGATTTAATAACCTCCCCGATTTTGAATTTCATCACCTCAGCCTCAACCAATCAGGACACTGATATGAAGGATAATGAAGATATAGACATTTTACAACTTAGTTTGCTGACGGATGTTTCACTCAAAGTGTAAGATGGCCATAGGACTCACACAATGTATATAAAATGTAGATAAATATTAATAGAAAATTATATTGTTATTCTTTAGAATTATAAACTCTAAAGCTTAGTTCACGTCTTTTGAAAAAAGATATGTTCAGGAACCCTTTGATTATTTTTTATTGGTGGAAATGCTTATTAAATGATTTATTTACAAGGTACATGATATTTTTAAACTTTTAACCCAACAATATTAATATTATATTTTTTCATTTTTTTTTTGGTCTTTTTGATCTAGATCCTCATCAGATGAACAGATTCTGGCAACAAACAACAGTGTACAATTCACCAATACTTACACCTTATACAACGATGGACCATCTCCAATTGAAAAAGCTTTAATTTATTTATCTTTCCCAGTTCAATACGAAGAGAAAGTAATGATAGATCGAGAAAATGCACTGGTATTTACCTATCATAACTTATTATTGATACATGCTTCATAATAAATGTACATAATAAAACAGTTTGAAATGATAAAAATGGAAAAAGTGTGAAGTGTATTTTGTCTTTGTACTTGATTCACACAAGCACCTTTGTCGTTTTCTATTTGAAGCCAACAGTAACAACTGCGGGCGATACCTGTATTTTAAAGTATCATCCAGAACAACTCAAGTCGTCTTTTAAAAAGCAGTCATTAACATCAGAATCTAGAGAGTTGAGAACGATCAGCGAATTAAGGAGCGATTTAAAATTGCAACCATTTACAGAACGATCTGAAACATCACAGACTATGGTATTCCTACATTATTTAGTTAATTAAATCTTTTTTTAAAGGAGGATTATCTTTTGTTTAGCATATACATTTTTATGTGTTATATTGATTTGAAAAATATTCAGACTTCAGATTTGTAACTAAAGTAAAAAAAAAGATAACAACTGCATTCATTTAACAAATGTCATAGTGTCCTATTGTATATATAAAACATTACACCTTGTAGTTCTGCGATTCTTTGGATAATGGTTACGACTGCGCTGTTGTTGAGTGCATGGTTTCCAATGTAAAGCCTTCAGAAACAGACAGCAGATCCTTTACAATGGCTTTTCATTTGCAGACTTCATTGCTTCCACCTTTACAAAAGGTAAAATAAAACTCAATGAGGGGAATGCCGGTATTTGCGTGCTTGCTTAACGTCCCATCCGCAGTATTTTTGCATTTGTCAATGAGAGAAAATCCCTACGGTATTTAAAATTTGTCTAGAACCCCAAAAATGTAATAAGCAAGGGAATTCAATCACGTTCTCGACCTTACAAATTTCTTTTACATTTGCAGTAAACCATTTCAATTTTAGTTCTTTCCTTTTCAATAGATTTAGTTATATATTTTGATATCATCAGTATTGTTGTGAAATTTTTAATCAACATTATTATTCACAATTTTATCATTTAAGGGGAAAGCCTTTTTGACATTCGTTGTGCAAACAAATGTTTTCCCGGCTCCTGGAACACGAATTCCACTGGAATTTGTAAAGAATGCTACAGGCGAGGTAAAGTAAAGATTCACTTTAAAGAAAATATTATAATTATATCCAGTACCCTTTTGCATTACCTCTCAACTTCTGTTGACTACTGCACACAAGGTTAAAAGTACACACCTCTTAACAGTAAATTTTATGACCAGTAGTTTCTCCTTATACCTGATTGATTGTTCGTGATATAGACTATTTTCGGGTGTAAATGTTGACCAGTATGAATTGCCTAATCACAATGCCAATGACACAGACCTTATACTTTGCTATAAATAACGAAAAGGTTGGAAATAACAAAAAGTTCTCAAAAAAACTTTAAACAATACATTTTGTGAAAAGGACATTTACACGGACCTCTGAATTTTCAAAGGTAGGATCAGGTGCCAAGGAGGCGAAAGTACCCCCTAACGTAATGTGTATAACAATACACTTTTATTCCTTTTTAATAGGTTTCGGTGAATATTCTGCTGTCAGAGTCCTTCAATCAGCCGGCAGAAGAAATCGACCTTTGGATAATTATAGTGGCTGTTCTGTTCAGTATACTGTTGTTTATCATTCTCGGGATTGTCTTATGGAAGGTAAGGAAGGTGTCGGTTTTGAGAATGTGTCAACATATTTTTAGGAACATTTTCTTATAATATTCAATAGGTAACATTACTTTCACATGTTCCTGCACAAAATAATAATAAAAAAATCATACTGTAGTATCATTAGCCTTCGTGGTGGTGACTGGCTCATTATTCGTGATTTATGTTGTTCCGTGCATATTATTCAACGGATTTGATAGTTGAGGGTTTCAGATTTATCTCTTCTTACATAGGTTTAAGTACATGTATTAAAATGCATAAAATTACGTTCCCTCTACTTGAAAAATTTAGCAATCTACGAAAATAGGCCCCTTTAAAATTTTATGATTAAACATTATTACAATAAACATTCCCATTGATTGTTTTCCTTTAAATATAGTGTGGATTTTTCGAGAGAAAGAAGAGGAAAGAAATAAATGCCTTTAAAAGAAAAACCCAGATGTCGATCAAAAGTGGTCGCAGTATGCGCAGCGGCGCTGCAGGCTCAATTAAAAGCTCCAAAAGTATACCTACTGGCTCCTTTAGGGTGAAAAAGATGGGAGATGATCACGAAAAACTCCACGATAAAAATGCACTGGACAACTCCACCGATTGAGACTGTTAGCAACTCAGGGATCTGATTGTTCTATTTTTTTTTATCTATACTAAAGATTTCTGCTGTGGTTATCATTTTATTTTCATTTTGGATTAGATCGTCCATAGACTGAACAAATTTCATTTCTTGCAATATGTATTTGTAAATTTATGATTTTATTGAAATTGACAAACTTGAACATTTACAAGTTTTATTGTGTTTTCTATTACATAATAGTTATATTACATTTACAAAAATTATGAAGAAACAATAAAACATTGATGTAACCATCAATTGTCGTCCGGGAAATATATAAATGCGTCTAAATGATGGAGACGATAGTCGAGAATATTTTGAAAACTTATAGTCGGCTGAAAATCTAAGAAAAACGATACCCTTTTCAAACTTTATCAATTCCGCAAGTAGACTTAAATGTTGGCTGCATAAGATACAAATTTAGATCAGACATATGCATGCATCAACTACATTTAAAAATTCAAAAATGTATTTCACTTTAAGAATATAAAACACGAACTGTGTAATGTACGTTTTTATGCGACAAGTTAAATTCGATGTTCTAAAAAAAGGGGACCTGTCGTTGTTTCGATAGTAAATGATAAGCAACCATTTATATTAAATATGAAAAAACATATATTTTTTAAATATTCACTTTATGGAAGTAAATATACGAGGGTCGTTAGAAAAGTTCGCGGACACATTGAATTACGGAAAATCTATTGTGTACTGTGAAGTATAACCTATGTCTGAATAAATTCCTACATTTTGTTTATTGGTATGTAAAAGATCAGGTCCATATAATAAAATCTTGAAAATTTACAACGATTTTTACTTTGAGGTCATGGGATTCACGGAGCAATCACTTGACGTAAGGTGACGTGACAACCAGATTTCAACCGGTTAAGCTTTGTCGCAGTTCTATAAATCTTTCATTTCTTCAGATTTTTCTTATCTTTTTTCTACTTTAAAATTGAACATCTATTTCAAGACATGTTACTTTTCTTCTATATAATGTCTTTTGTACTGATTCGGATATGATCAGGTGTGGAAACTATGCAATTTAACCATATAGGCGCAACGCAACATCCATGCGATACGGGGATATTGAAGTATCGATGGAGTTAATCATCTAAAAGTGTTAATCCTTCCATTCATATGAAGCTACAACCATTTGAAAACTTGTCTTTTGTAGGTGTTGGAAATTCCCGGCAGCATCTTGAACATTTTAATCTCTTTTTAGACATTTTCCAGTCTGCATACATAATTTTTACGTAGTGCAGTGCTCCATGACGCTCAATGACGTTCCCATTTTTGGCTGTGTTTTTAAGCGTTGATCAGTTATAAACGGCTATAAAACAGTCATATACCCTCCAGTTTAGTTCAAAATTTCTCCCAGTGACGTTTCATGAATACTTCAGCGGCAGGTAAAATATCATAAAACTCTTTGCCGTACAACTGTGCAATTTTTAATTTTAATAAAGAGTCTTTGTGATGTAAACTTGGCAAAATGTAGCATGCTCCGTGAAGCAAGTTTTATCAAATAAAAAAGATGTATATTTTTTTAATTTTAATAAAGAGTCTTTGTGATGTAAACTTGCCAAAATGTAGCATGCTCCGTGAAGCAAGTTTTATCAAAATAAAAAAGCTGTATATTTTTCAATAATCATCGGGGAGCACCAAATTCTTGTATATTTATTGGAAAAAAGGTAAAGATTTTATCTGGAAAGTTTGACCGGTTTCGTGGAAATAGTGCGTTCAAAATAGAACTTGTCCGCGAACTTTTCTAACACCCCTCGTATTGTGTATCTCGATATTTATAAAGGGAAAGAACATTCTGATCTATAATGTTTTTAATGTTTAGAAAACCTTTAACTCGAAATAACTTCTCCCATCTCAATCCCCATACACCAACACTTAAACTTATATGTATAGAGCAGCCCAGTCCTCCGGGCTGCAATAATCATTGATTTGATACATTAAAACTCGTGTAGTACAAACACGCATATAGCGAATTCCCGGATATAGCGAAGTTGTCTGGGATCCCCAGCTATATAAAACTAACAATTTTTTTTACGGATATAACAAATTACGGATATAGCGAAGTGTTATCATTGGTCCTAGCGACTTTGTTTTAACCGAGTTTTACTTTATTATGTATCATAAACTCTTTGGGAGAAATCTATAATTTCTAGATCTCCTAAAAATATCATACATGCATAACTTGTATTTTTGATGTCTACAAAATAAAATGTAAAAAAAAATAAAAATAAAAAAAAACTAGAGCAAGGCTCGTTGCAAAGCTACGAGTAGGTATTCCGTCTTATTTTGACCGGAAGTGACGTCAACAAAAGAAAGCAAAGAGTTTAGAAGTCTCCAGTGTCTTTATAATTTCAATTTTGCGTCAAAACCTGCAATATAATCTATTTTTTGCTACATCGGGATTGACCGGAAGTGATGTCGAGAGATAAAAAATTTGGTTTGATGCTTCTAGTGCCATAAATTAATCAAAAGCATGTCAAAAATGGTAAAAATAAGCATTTCCTTACTACTTCCAGTTTGTACCGAAAGTGGCGTAATTTGACGACTTTCGACAATTCAGGTTTCGTTTATGGCTGACATTGAAGTTACAAGGCCAGAAAATCTTTGAAAAGCTCATATTAAACCATTTTATTCTATTTTTTTTTAATTCAAGAGAGAAAGTTTAATTTTTCGATTACGTCCGGTTAACACCGGATGTATTTCAAATGGATGCTTTTTGTTGACAATTGTAAATGTAAACGTTAGTTCTACTTGCCTTTCTTCAAAACCGTTAATTTTTTCTTAAATCTTGAAATAAAACATCACTTCCTGTGTCGAGTGGAAGTGACAGATGCAAAATCAAAAGACGTAATACATAACTCAAGGAGATGTTTTATCATCCCCGAAAACACCGTGATTTAATCTTCAGTGGTTTGCAAGAAAATCCGTGGACAAAATGATAATTTTAAAACAGAAAATCGAACAAAATATGCAACTGGAAGTGATTTTTTCAAAAAACTGAAATGAAAAAAGGAGACCGCTGATATTATTGTTTCATTAACTTGCTTGTCAATAGCCTACCTTGCTTATAAATTTTTATACATATATCATTCTCTTGCGTAGCGGTCAACTGGGAGATATAAACTCCATATACATGTACAGGTGGTGAAAGTTATTGCTGCATAAGTAAGAAAGTTGGCGATTGAAGAGTTTATAAAGTCATAACAATTATAATAAAGCTTGCTTGTTAGTTTAAAATGAACATCTTTTCAAGTAAAATTTTCAAATATGAAACAGATTTGTAAGACTCTGTGGTATCTTTAATTTTAAGTTCACCGGGATATATCGTATATCAACATGAGAATTGAAATACCCATTGTATTTTAACAATAGATCGTCGAGTTGAAAGCCACCACAAGTATTTTCTTACTTTAATGTATAAGATTTTAGACAAATTATGCTACATATGAATACAAAAATAGCTCTGCTTATCACAGTTTGTACCCATGGTCTCCATAAAACCACAATGATTGTCAATCAGAAACTCAAGCATCATTTTTTATATCAAATCCGGAGTACTTCTGTGTGTACAATTGGAATGTTTTTTAACAAACTTATTTTGAAAATAACCAATGACAAGTTAAGTAGATTTACGAGTTACATTTTTTAAAAGGCGGCTGTCAATAATATTAAAGAACATGAAATTACATTGATTGTGGCGAATGGTTGTAAATAAATTTGAAAAGTCACAATTTAATTTTTTTTATGTTTTTGATCATGATTTTTGTAAACTTCTGTGATTTTAAATTATCTTAAAGTTCCTTGGAATTTTCAAATATCCACATCTGATATTGGAATAAGGAATAAGTTGGATTACCATTAGTACCATTAAGTCCCAGTTCCTATCAAATGCAATTTAGATGTGAACCTTACCAACAAAGACAATGTTGTTCTATTAACTGCTTTGTCAGCAGGGATTCCTCCAACTGATCGTGTGATCTAGTTTTTTCACTTTTGAACCACTGAAACGGATGCATACAAGTTGATTTTCATTTTATGCCCTCAATCTGTTAATGGCATTTAAATGTGCTGTTTTTGGTTACCTTACAGCATATAGATTTAAAGTACTGTATCATCAGGCATTAAACATGTAATATACGAGGGGTTATCAAAAAGTTCGTGGACTGAGGCTATAGAATTAGTACTATGTAGTCTGTCTTTCAAAATTTATATGGAACATAAAACAACACAAAATAAAGAAATGATGAAAATTCTAGCCTGATACGTTCATTATTTGCCAAATTATTATAAAATTAAAACGACATTATATGATCACCCGGCGCTGTCGTCGTTTATTTTCATGACGTCCGATAACGTCATTGTTTTTTCAATGTCCGCTTCTTCTACCTCATACACTTTTTGATGAGATTCCCTGGAGCTGAGTAAGGACTTAAACCCGCTTTGTTTATATGACTTTACAATGTCATGACCAGTGGCCTTCATTGAATATAATATTCCGAATGGATTAATACATGGGGAGCGATCCGCGCTTGATTGTACCGGCATATTTTGCTTTTGGGAGTTCAATATCTACAACACATGATCAACGTCATTTTTGACGTGATTGATTTTTCACACCTTGACTGCAAATCGACATTAACTGTGTATCCGTTTACTCTCTGAATCTATTTTGACATTAAGACACAAGTACTCTGGATGCATTTTATTTCTCTGTAGCCAGATTCAACATATGTTAGGTCTATACTAGTTTGTTCAGGGGCAAAACTTAAAAGAATGTTTGAAACGGAAACCCCTACCACCTTTTGACGTCATTTTCAAGGCCTCATTTGTTTGGACATTCCGTGTAAAATTTACGATAAAATTTCATAGAACCTTCAGAATGTAGTGAAAATTTCATATTTTAAGGAACAATTGTGTCCCGACACATACCTTAATTAACGGAATTTTTGGATGTCAAATGATCATATCAAAAGAGTTTTTCTCAGTTACACTTAGGTTGAAAAAACGTCGTTTTCGAGGTTGCGCCGCCTGGACATACCATTGCTTACAAAAAACATTACTAATTAATCAAAAAAAAAAAAATTATGATTTGTGGTTTATTTTATACATAGAAAAGATTATGTTAACTAAATATTTCAAAATTCATTGATGTACCTAAAGAGGTTTTAATTTTATGGCGCTAGTTCACAAACTTTTTGATACCCCCTCGTAAACGCTGATTATAAAAACGTTGCCTTTAAAAATAAAAAAAAAGGAAAACGGTAAATCAACTGTCTGGAAAATAAGTAGGTCAATGGTGAAAATTCCTTTCATTTAGAGACGTCACAATAAGACAATCAAGGTTATACTCTACACTCAGGGCCATTGAAGACTGTTAATCGTCTCAAGGCCTATTTTCACATTGAACCTTGGTTTTTAAAGACCCGTGCTTTCACATGAACCCAACTCTGATAATTTTTGCTAGCTTTCTTTTCACTGAGTATGCATTTTCAATGAACATTGTCATTCTGATTCCTGTTGTTTATCGTCATAGAACTAAATCTACATGACAATTCTGATTTTGAGTCCTGCATCTTATTTGAAAAAAAAATATAGGTGATCACATACGAGGGGTTATCAAAAAGTTCGTGGACTAACGCGATAAAATGAAAACCGCTTTAGGTACATCAATAAATTTTAAAATTTTTGGTGAGCATCATCTTTTCTATCTATAAAATTTCACCGCAGATCACAAGTTTTATTTTTCATTAAATTCGTAATGATTTTGTAAGCGATGATATGTCCAGGCGGCGCAACCGCGAACATGACGCTTTTTCAACCGAAGTATAACTGAGAAATTTTTTTTATTATGAACATTTGACATCTGAAAATCCCGTTATTTCAGTTATGTGGTGGGAAATTATTGTTCAATTGATTACCAAAAGAGATGCAGAGAGATTAGAAATGTACCTTTGATGTCGAGTTAAGTCATGTGTTAAAAGGCAATCACGTCAAAAAAGTGACGTTGATGATGTGTGTAGATATTGAACATAAACAAGCATAATATGCTCGCATAATCAAGCGAGAATCTTTCCCTATGTTGAAATTCATTTACAATATTATATGCATTGAAAGCAGCTGTTTATGACATTGTCATGTCATATGAACAATACAGGTTTTAGTTTAACTTAACTCCAAGAAATATCCTCAAGTGTATCGAGACAGAAGGAGCAGGAATTAAGACATAATGACGTTGTTGGACTTTATGAAACTAAACGGCAATAGCGCCGGGTGATCATATAATATCTTTTTTATTTTATAATAATTTGGCAAATCATCAACATATCAAGCTCTAATTTTCCACACCTCTTAAACTTTTATTGTTTAATGTTCCTTATAAATTTTGTAAGCACAGACTACATAGTATTAATTTTATCGCATCAGTCCCAACCCTTTGATAAGCCCTCGTATATATTTGACTTAAACACCCAATTTTATGTTAACGCCCCCAAAATCTACCTGATTCAAGATCAATAATTTACCGCCTGTCAATCATTAAAAAAACAATAGCTTCTGATTTGATTGACAGCTCAGCTACCTGTGCCTCCTGATAACCTGAGTTTGCATGTTTTGAAAACAATTACCTGGTCACGCGTCAAACGCTTTCATGTACCCGCATAGTATACACGCGGATTAAAAAACTACAATTTGTTTGAATCTTATTTCAAAAAATTATTGAAAGTAGATTATTAAAACATTGACATAATAAAATATTTCTTTTCTATCTTCATTGCTATTTGTCACTTGTAAGTTATAAATATTGTCCACGTTTATCTGTAGAAAAAAAGACCGCGTCCACAGAAACCGGCTCTAATTGCCGTAATTAGAAGTCCGACGAATCAAATTATTTTTTAAGAAATGGGATATAAGAAAAATATTCAGCCCAAATAAACGGCATAGCATAGTTTTTAAAAGATGTTTTATTTTGTACTATGGCTACAATCCGCACAATGTTGCACAGAAATTGATGTCAGAATTAATACTCGAATTTCCTCTAGCGTCTGTATATATATGCGTAATGAAAATGTGAAGATAATTAATAGTGATCGATTCTGAAAAGAAGTCTTTCTAACCGTAACATTTTGTTAACACACTAAGAATGAAAAATATGGAATATTTTGGACGACATTGTTGGCCATAAAAAAAATTCCGATCGCGGTAAATGCATGTTCACATGCTCGACAAATCATAAGGTGGATCAATAATTTTTTTTATTTCAATTGTCAGACTTTTTTAAATCAAGTGATTTCTTTTATTGAAGATTAAAAACGATAAATATTATTGATTTGTAGTTTTTACTCATGAATTTTTCTTTTATGTAAGGAAAACATTTTCTAAAATGATATACATGAATCTTATCATTTTTTTAAAATTCAAAACATTACCATGATTACGATGAAAGCGTTTAATTTACAAATAAATTCCATATTAAAATAATTATTTTACGTAGTTTCACTCAAAACCAGACACAAAACACGTAATGTTGACCCTGATTACCAAACACAGACTCCCTGTGTAATGCTACATATACACAGATTTTTGACATCTTGGGTATTGGGGGTCTCCAGGTAAATAACACCACTGTTACCTTGACCACTCCCCCTCCTCAGGTAACCGTACGGTAAAAAAATTGGGTCTTTAAGGGAAATCCATTCTAACAAGTTTAATGGCTCAAAGTACAGAAACTGCAGAAGAAGTTTAAATTTACCAATTATTGCAAAAAGTTCTAGGTTGCCCAATTATAAAAGGTAAGGTTTGCGATTACAGGTAGCCAACTCTTATGAATCATTTGAGCGTTTTAAACACAAATTTAAACAACCGATGCTAAGCATTCCATCTCTTATGCCTTGGTCACACTTACAAAGGCCCAGAGGCCCAGCGATGCATTACTAATTATAAAAAGATGTTCCAGTGTAATCGACTGACGTGTATTATATCGCTCATACCATGGTGAACATCGTTTGTATTTCGGTCAACTATGGGCAAATGTTTGGTCGAACATCAACGGATGGTCGGCCGATGACTGTTGCCCATCACTCAACCCTCTGAAGACCTCAGATTCAACGGACATTTGACGATGTTGGCCACACATCGGTCAATCCTTGAAAGATGTGTTAATGATGGGTTGCCGATGATGAGCGATGTGGAGCATTGGTGGAGTCATTGCTGATTTTTAACCGATTTTCTACCGATGACCCCCACTGATTTGCCAGAGGGCCCCAGTCACCGTTTGACTACTATTATAGGTGTTCGGGCGGCAACCACGCCATTTTTATCAAAAACGCATCGGTTTCTCATCGTATACCCCATCGCTGGATAATGTGACTGATACCTTAAGGACTACTCGGCCGATGTGAACCGATGTTGGGGCACCGGGAAATGTGACTAAGGCATCAAGAATCGAATGTATTATTCGTCGTGCACTTCACAATTCAAAGATATTATATGACAGAGAACAAAGAGAAAATAATATTGAATAAGGGACATCCTACTATACTTCATGTCGTCCAACCGAACAAGAATTTATTCGTGAAATAAAAATTTTCTTCCAATAAGAAAGATATCTCCTTAGCATAGAGAGATATCTCATTAGTTTATTAAGATATCTCTTTGACTGATAGAGATATATTTATATCTTAGGTTGATATCTCTTTAAACAAAATATATATTTTTTTTTTGTGATAAATATATTTCTTTCACTTAGAGAGATATCTTCATAAGCTTTAGAGATATTTCTGTAAGCGAGAGATATCACTTGAAGCGAGATATCTCTTCAACAAGGTCAAAAGAAATAGCTTTCTTAGTTAGAGAGATATCACTTTAGATTTTCAAAAAGAGATATATATTCTAAGCTAAGGAGATATCTCTTCTAATGAAAGAGATATAAATTTTCTATTGATCCTTAAAATAAAATTATTAATTATCCTCTAGCAAAAGAAAGCGAAACAGGAAGTAAAGTCCCTAGAATAATTTCGCTGTTATAAGAAAAAAAGACGGAGCATGTAATACCCGGAACTATAATATATGTTCTATGTAGACAAAAATGATATAAATCCCTTGTTTTAAACAACAAATAATAGTGGTAGCTTCGTTGGTAAAATGCTAAAAGTTTTATATTAAAGAAAACGAAAGTAAGCATAAAATTTCAAATGCAATGGACCGAATTTTCTCTGCTTATGAAATAATAAACTATAACTGGTGTTACACGGAATAACTTGTCATGCTTGTTAAAGCTATAATGTAAAATATAATGAATATGTCGAATTTTCAAGATACCTTAATGTACTTCTGTGAATAATAAACTCACTTCCGGTAAAGGGAGAAGTCATTAAAAACGCAATTTAAATAAAAATATGAAGAGAGTTATCTCTTTGCAATAAAGAGATATATCTTTTTGCTTGAGATATATCTTTTTTATGCGCTTTTGAAAGATATCTCCATCACTTTGAGAGATATCTCTTGAACTTGAAAAATATATCTCCCAAAGTAAAAAAGATATTAGCTCTAGGTGAAAGAAATGTCTCTTTACGTTCAGAGCTATCTCTTTTCACAAAAAAAATATCTCTCGAGAAGAAAGAGATATCTTTTTAAGTGGAAGAGATATCTAGAGATATCTGTTTAAGTGGAAGAGATATCTCTCTTACAAAAAGAGATATCTCTCTAATTGAAAGAGATATCTCTCTAAGTGAAAGAGATACTGTTTCACGTACAGATATCTCTTATAAATTAAATATATCTCTTTATTTTGGGAGATATCTTTATTTTTCCAGAGATATATGTCTTAAATGAAAGATATTTAAATAGGGAGAGGGTTAAAATAGGCTCTGTCTGCTACCCGATCCCATTCACTTTATATGAATAAAGTTTGGTATAAACAAAAATGAAAGATATCGATGTAATTTGAAAATAAATTTTATTTTCCTAATAAATAGCTAAAGGACTTGCCATAGAGGGAGTCTTGCATCATTTGAAGTTTTGCATAGTTTGCACCAGATATGCCTAATTATTTAATTGTTAATTTTCATAATTATATATTTTCGTTGTTCCATTTATCAATAACCAAACTTATTACGGGCATAAACTGTGATGAATAGATCAGGTTGTCCTTTCTTTTTAAACATTCTTTTGCTTTCTTTCATGCTCCAAGCAAAGCACGTTCACCGTTTTTTCTTGTTTTTTGCTGTTGTTGTGTTTTTTTTTATTTGAAACAGAATTAAAATAAAAGGGATCAATCTTGTATGCAGTATTAATTAAAACAAAAAATGGTTGATTTTTCTATAAGTCAAAACATACAAAGTGAAATTTAAATTGATATTCTGCACATGGATTTTTTGGGACACTATCACTTGTCGTTAAGTTTACTTATACAAGGCCTTAAACATGTATACACTGGCTTCCACTCTTTGTTGATTGCCATACTCTGACAGAGGTAAATTTTGATTCTCTAAAATTAAATACATGTTAAGTTTTTTCATGTAAATTTAAGTGTTATTTATTCTAATTAATTATTTTTTTATTTTTTGAAGTTTGGAATAGAGAAAGACATCACAAATTCAAATTAATACAGGTTGGCTTTTTTTAAAGTTTGTATTTTTTTTACTCAGCAAATGATACATTAATCGGAAGTGGATAGATTTAATTGAAATTGAATGGTTTTAATGAGGGTCTGTGAATACTTTCTATGAATAAGAGATCCAGATTATGCATGAATATTCATGAATAATCTTAAGAGCCAGTCCGCGAGAAAACCATGCAGAACTGTCTAAATCGAAGGTTGTCATATCTTAATGAAATTTGGTGGGTAGTTAGACTTTACAATTTGTTATTCAAAATTGACCAAAAAAATCCCCATCATTCAACATGGCAGCCGTAGGCAGCGCCACCTCCTTTTTGCACATTTAAGTGCAAATGCACTTAAAAAATGCAAGAAAAATGGTAAAATTCGCATTTGATTTATTTTACTCAAAATGAAACTTGCATTTCCACTAAGGTATTTTTGAGTAACATAAGACTATGTTCTTTCAAAATTGACATTTATCATAATCAAATATGTAATATATCAAAGGGCAGACAACTCTTGAAAATTGGCGTAATGCCAATTTTCAAGAATTGCCAAAAGTATTACAAATTTAATGCCCCAAATCTTCCAAGACCAATCTTTGAAATTAATTTTTTTGATTTTATTGTACAAATATAACTCTAAACATTATCTTTGCGAAATATTGAGCTTGGGAAATAATAAATAATTGAGATATGGGGATTTACAAATTGCCAATTTTCAAAAAAAAAATGCTCAAACTCAAATGGGTTACAAAGTCAAATATAGTACTTTAAATTATAAGCAATTGTTGTTAGATATTGAAACATGTAACAATTTTCCTTTGAAGTAATAATTAAAATTGAAAATATATTAAAATTAAAAAAAAAAATTAAAAATAAAATTAAACTAAATTGTCAGAAATTACCCCTTATATGAGGACTGGCATTTTGCCAATTGTTTAGAAATGAAAAAAAATGCATAATAAATTGTATTGGCTTACTTGCAATTTTTCAACAATCATATGAATATTCATGTTCTTTACATTTTGTAAGTTAGTTTCTCTTTAATTAATAAACGGGAAATTACAAGTATTTAAATTCAAACAGACTCTATTTCAGTATCATTCATATAAATTGAGACTTGAACATATACAATTTGAGCTTTCAGCAAGTTCACCCCACCCACGCACCCCATCCCACCCCGACCCTTTCAAAAGCGTTTCTACGTCACTGCTATGACTGCGATTTTCGTGAATAAGAGATTTTATAAACAAGAATAAATCAATCTGTATCAAATAATGGGGGATTGAATTTATAAAATATATATGTTTATAAAGTTGTGTATTTAAAGTGATTTAATCTAAAATAAAAAAAATATCATACGTTTTCCGTTCCGTTTTCCGTTCCTCATTTTAGCAACATCCCTCCAGAACCCCTATCATTTTTCATTATTTTATACATTTCAATAATAGTATTTAAATTGTGGGGAGGTGGATGGGGTTAAACGATTGGGTACTAGATACACTCGTATATTTAATATCCTGATCTTGAAAAATGAATTTATTAATCTTTTCTCGACTGACACGCCCCCTTCCCCAACTGTTTTCAGTGGACACATTTAACATTTAAAAAAATAATTTATCTTAAAAATAAAACTCTGACTGCAATGGTATTAATAATACCATTATGGTTATTCAGAAAAAAGTGTCAAATATTAATTTATTAAGCCTTATACAATTTTATTAATAATGTTATGAAAATAATTTTGACAAAATTTGATAACCCCCATGAATATGAATCCAGTCTTTTATCATGTTTATAGATGTTAAATTCAAGTCGGTTTTAACTTTTTACCACTTTGTACTGCAAACTGGCATAAATTTTGGCTGCAGTAATGACTCATGTTTTCTTTTTTTTTTTTTTGGGGGGGGGGGTACCCTCCCCCGAATAATTTTGCCAATGTATATTGTGGAGGGTCCTATATCGGTGTGGTACCTAAATCGGTGGCATCACCTTTAGTGTTGATGATTTTTTAATGGGAGATCTGACTTTATCAATATATGAATGTTACGTAACACAGTAGTTTAATGTAAAATTAAAAATATTCCTAGGAATGTTTGGTTAACTCAAAAACACACTAAATTTATGAAACTTAAACAATTTACGTGTAGATTGAAATTACCAATTATTTTTGAATTTGTTGAGAGTAATGACAGTATGCAATCAAATACCTGTATGCATGTATATTCTATATTTTCTCAACTGATAACAAAACAAGTTACTAAGACTCTAAGAAAACTACGTACGTTTATATTGAAAATATATGACTTTAGTTAGTCAGTCCTCCATGATTTTTCCCCTCGCTTATTTCATTATTACATGTTTCATATGTGTTTTTTTAAGTATATCATATATACGATATACGTGTACCTCTGACCTGAATTTATTTTGTAAATATCCATGTACCTGAAATGGATTGAGTGAATAAAATGATCTTGAACTTGAACGGGGCCAGATGCCTCAAACAAAATATCAAATGTATTTTCATAAAAAATATCTGCTAGGAAAAATTTTGTAACTGTTAATTACCACGAAATACATGTAGATTCCTCGAGGACAGAACCCTATAGAAAACATAGCTACTACATGTAAATGCTTGTTCCCCAAATAAAAAAAAAAAACATCTGATGACCTTTTATTTCTATTTTTTTACTTTCTTTGGAATTCTTGGCAGTTGAAAATGTAGGTTGTCCCCCCCTCCACCACACTGAAATAGCTTCCTATGGGCCTGCTATTTGTTTAATCAAGCTAAGTTGTTGTTTCTTTCTTACATTCAAATATCTTAAATTAAGTTTTCCCTCCTTCATAGTGCAATAATGCTCCACAACAACTCCCTAGGTGAAGACAAAATGATCATACATGACTTTCTTCTTTCCATATTGACATACCTGTCACTTTTTACCCAATAATACTAAAGAGTTCCAAGAAGGGGAGATAACAATTTAACTCCAGCAAATTGGTAACAAGAGCCTAAATTAAGCAAAAGAAAGTAATCTGAAGTATCCAAATCAGTTATTCCTACTCTAAAAAATATATTAGATTAAGAATCTTCTCTTTTTCATTTAAATTTCATAGAAATAATCCATAAATATGGTAATAGACTGTTATTCAAAATATGTGAAATTGTAGCAAAGTACGGTATTTCAAAGTTAATTTACAACATGTAGATATTATTTCCCAAGCTCAATATTTTAATACAAAGTAGACCTTAGATCACTCTTAAAGTAACAATTAATTTAATTTAATTTCAACCTTGGTCTTGAGAGAAACGAGCATCTAAAAATGGCTAAAAAATCATACTCATTGATTTATGATCTATAAATAGATGTGTAAAAAATAAAATATTCATTTGAATTAAGTTTTTCCTCATTAATTGTGTAAATTGGACCATTACTTTGAGAATAAAACAAAATTTGAAAATAAACTGATGACAAAAGGTAACTTTTTGACAAGATCAATTTGTATAGATTTTCCATTAAATTTTGTGTGATTTTCGACAAATATGCAAATGAGCTGTTACTAAAAATAGATGCAGGGTTCGACATTTTTGTATGGATATTCTGACTTCTATCTTTATGTAAAAAATTTTAAGCCACTAAAAACTCCCAAGTTGCAACCTTCCATTTGGACGATTTTTTGAATTTTGCATGGTTTTCTCGCGGACTGGCTTTTAAAGTGCATTTTTGAAAATTCAGTTTGATTGACACTGTATAAGGCGAAATCTAGTCTTAATTTGCATCCTTCCATTGTCAAGTGGTGGCGTTTCAATATGAGTGAAAAATTATTGAAGAAATATTAAACAAACGAACGAACAAACTAATAAAATGATTTTATGTAGGTATACGTACTGCTTTAAAGATAGCCCACCTATTAGATGCAATGACTACAATTTTTCACTCAAATAATTGCATGTAAAACCTTACCAGTCATAGCTGAATAAAGACATTTGCTAGGATGCCTTGATATTAATACAAATTATTGAAAATTATATAGGTCCAAAAGCTTTTATTGGTTTACTTAAACTTGTTTTTGAACAGCAGCATAACAAAAACCCATGATGAACACAAATATGTACATGGTTACACATCAAGCAAGTTAACTTGCATTTCGAAAGGATTTGTAACAGAATTCCATTGACTATCAATTGTAAAGGTGCTTTTAGTGGAACATGTAAACCTAGAATCTTTCCTTGAGCATATTATTCAGAAGCATAGGAGTGTTATTCTGATTATTTATGCTCAATGATTTCTGCTAAAAAACAATATCATATAAAATTTAGTTTGACAAGTACACTTTATAAAAATTGTATCAATGTTTACTTTCAAAATGCAGAAAAAGCCTGATTTATAATATTTATGATAAATCAAGTATAAAAAATAATAATTAATGACATTTCAACTATTGTAGAAGCACGCATTTTCGTGGGAATAAAATTCTGTTGATTTGTTTTCAAGTTTCGTTGACATTTTATTCCGTTGTTTTGAAAGTAACTCTATTCAATATATAGTCATATAAATTTCCGTCTGGGATTTAGTTTCGTTGATAATTGTTAACAACAAAATAAACGAAACTTAATCCCCCACGAGTATTTGTACTTTTACAGTATCTTAATATAGTAGTTTATAAGATACATTATTTTTTGTTATTAAAAATGATTAAAACTGTAAAACGGCAAATACCTTACATTTGACGTCTATTACTGAAAAAAAAAAACGGGGCGGGCAATATTTTTTGAAATCCTGTTAAAAGAAAAAGCTATTAATTAATAGATGTATGACATATGTACGACTGAAAACGAATTAAATTTGGAGGGAGTCACAAACCTTACCTTAAGATGGAAGAAACCGTACTTTTTTTTGTAAACAATACCGGTATTATAAAAATTATCTAAAAACTGGTTCAAATACATATTTATGATGCTGAAAGTCCGAAGTAAATGCTAGTGGTCAGATACTTTTGAATTATGAATATCAGGGAAAATATTTAACATTAGAAATACAATGCTTGAATAAAGATACCTGAAGAAGTAAGTGCCCTTGTCATTTTTTTAAGATTGAAAAATTGTTGAATTAAGGAAAAGATACATTTTAAACATTTTTTTAAAATTTACTTAACAATGTGTATCAAGACACCTATAGAAAAACAATCATCCAAAATATACTCTTCTATTTGGAATGAATTCAAATCAAAAATAGTGTTGGCAAAAACCAATGACATCATTGGAGATTGAAATATCTTAAACCAGCCATGTTTTGAAAAAGCCTAACTCTTTAATCCAGCGATATTTAAACAAGCACTACTGTACTTTCGTTAAATCATGCTCACAGATGAAATTTATATTTTATTTTAATTTGGTTTAGAAATTTAAATATATATATATATATATATATATATATATATATATATATATATATATATATATATATATATATATATATATATATATATATATATATATATATATATATGAGAAAAATGCAGTTCCGAATATTTTTTGTCAAATTGAGCACGGCACTTAGAAGCTTAAGGATAAATTTGGAGTCTTTTTCTGAATGAAAGAGCTAGTGAGTTTGTGCTTAATTTGTGTTGCTCCCAGTAAAACAAAGTTAGTGTTAACATTTATCTATTTACCTATTATTCTTGATAAAACAAGGAAATCAAGAGTCTACATAAAATAAAAACAAAGCATGCTCTACGTACGAACAATTTCTCATAATGAGGTAAATTATTGACCAACAGGTTAATGAAACAAGAATTTCAAAAGTCTAGTTTAAAGTCATCATTTCGTAAGTTCTATGGTCGATACAATGACCTTGTCAGAAAGAGAACAATTTAACATTAATTGGAATGACGACTGGTGTGTTTCTTACTTATTATTTGGCCAATATTTACACATTGAATTGACGACAGATTTTACGTTATTTCCCGATCATGACAGAGATCACACCGATCAGCAGAGGATGCTCACTCCTCCTTTGCACCCGATCCCACCTCTGATGTTTGTTGGTCCGTGTTTGCTCTACTCCTATTTTGTATTGTTTAATGAACTTTTCAGTCTGAATACGTTTCGTTCTCTCCATATATTTTATGTGAGAATAGTGTTTAAAACTTTTTTTTCAATATGGAAACGAAATCCTAAATACATCAGAATTTTTTTTGTGTTTATCCTATTCTATATCAAGTTAATTGTTATTGTATTGTTAGGTTTACTCGTGCCTGGATTTGCACTTAATACAGTTCTTCAAAATGATTTACTACTTTCAGAAACTAGATCTCCTTGTTGTTTTTTTTAATCTTATCAATTGCAGGGTTTGCACAGAATGATAAATGGTTTATTAAAAAGATATGAAAAAAAAAAATCTTAATTTATTTCATAATGTGTCCGAAGTGACGTGCTTAGTGAATATTTGATTACTTTCCAAACTGCTTTGAATTTCTATTCTGCTAAAACTGATTGATCAAGGGATCTATATAGGTCCCTGATTAAACTATAAGGACCTGTTTTCATGCATATGAGTGTTGCAATCAATAGAACATTTATCTTTTGACTCGACTGAAGTACATATGTAGTTTGTTCTCAATGAATCTTCATTATATGTATGTACTTCAAAAACTGTATAATTAGAAACTTCAGTATTTATATTGTACTTATTACGAACAAAAAAAAATGTTCATCGAATAAAATGTACCACCAACTGATAAAATCTAAGACCATAACCCTAAAACATACATCCATGTCCCTCGGAAGTACATCGAATCAGAAAGTCTAACAATATCTAAAACTACAATCCCAGAAGTCAACTAGTGTGGTAAACAGTGTTTCAAGCAGGATTTTAAGTTTTTTATGCAATGCAATTTTATAAAAAAAAAAAAAAACTGCCTTTAAAATACCATTATTTCTGACGAGGAGATAACTTTTGCAATTAAATCCGATTTTTACTTCTGCGGGTAATACTTATTGCCCAAGATGTTATTGATTGGAATATCTTTCATAAAAAAAGTACGTGCATCGACTGAAAAAAAATGCAAAACGCAAACCTTTTTCTGTATGTCCTTTTATCTAATATCGCAGTAAAATCATATTACTTGCATGTGCTTTGATCGACACGTAATACGCAGTAGCTTGCATGTCCTTTTTTCTAATTTGCAGTAACTTTACATGTCCTTACATCTAATATGGCATTAAAGTATGTTGCTTATTTTTAATATAAAACATCTGTACTTCTTTGACTGTAAGCATGCTTCACGCCTTTGAAGCGTTAAGTATGAAAATAAAAGATTAAATCATCATATATAATTTTTGCTTTTGTTACTTTATATCTAACATTTTTCTTGGAATACATTTGCGAGAAATTGAACATGGAATCTATTACTAAAACCTACTTAGAAATCACAATTCCAAATAGTAAATTACTAATCGGATAACTACAGAGTTAGTATAACATTGCTACCCTATTTGAATAGGGTTTAAAATGCATTGCTTAATATTACAATTTTGCAATGAAATTTAAAGATAAAAAACAACAATCAGGCTCATCGGAAAAACAAAAATTGAGAGCGGAAAAAGCAAAGACCTCAAAACACATCAGATGGATCAGCTGCCATGGAGGAGAATCCATCTCCTTTGGAAGAGCACATGCATTTTGTTCCTTGTCATGATTTGGTTGATGATTATAATACTATAACAATATGTAATCTTTTGACTCAAAATTTATCATTTTTTATTTCCTTTTAAGATCCTACTGTGGACTATTCTAAATTTCAAGCTCTGCATAAAATAATTTACATGCACCGGATTTTTTTTTGTAATGAATCAAATTGTTTTACCAAAGGAAGTTTATTTAGATTGCATCTCGGAAGAAATTATGACCCCGTTTTGCCTTCGTTATAAAGTTCCAAGGATATCCGTGGTCACATATAGTTGACCTGCTGACATTTTCTTTTGTCTTTGATTCAAAGGTTTGAAACCAGATTTAGATGAACAAGCCTCTCCCTCAGTTACATTTATGGCTTTGTCTATTGTAGCTGAAGCATCTGAACTATTGAATTTCTTAAATTGAAAAAGTTCTTGCAGGTTTGCAGGTCTTAATATACAGTTTCTTATTTTCAAAGCCATTTGAAGGTTTTGGAAACTGTATATTGTCATTTTTCTCTAATCGGTGCCTGGTTTTGACACTACTTCTCAGACATTTTAGAACACTATTCTCCGAGATTTGAATATTTTCTCTGTTTTTTGGGTTAACATGCAGTCCTGTTTTGCATATAATATCAGATGCCTTTGAAGTAGTTGAAGTGCAACCTTTTTCTGGTAGCTTTACAATTGGCTCCGAATTCTGAATTGCTGCGAATGGCAGGTCATCTGATTTAGCTGGAGTGTTGTTTTTTTCTCATTTCTTCTACCATGGATTCAAAAGCACATGGCACTCGTGGCATGTTCGTTTTTGTTTTCATACCATTAACTTTTACTTCGTTCAGTTTCCTTTCGACCTCTAATTGCTGAAATAAAAATGCAGAAATAAGTAAAATTTGTCTTTATGAATGAATTAGAAGTACTTTTGTCCGCGTGGTATTAAAATACGCTATGTACGCGGTCTCAAATTTTCCGCGGAAATTTGTCCAAGCGTACTTAATATAAATGTAAGGCATATAGTGACAGTCTTTGAAATCCGCGTAATTTTCTACCAGCGGATTGAACAGAAATTGAGATTACGCGTAATTATAACCCCGCGGAAAAAAGTACGTTTACAGTAATTTTAAAAGAGAATCAAAAGTCGAAATACAGAAATTTTCATTCAATTTTCAAATTCTTGTTAGATATTACTGAGGAATTTTTCTTTGTTCATGCTCTTTATTAGAAGAGGAAGTGTACTTACACATACTCTTGTTAACAATTTCACTACCAAATTCTTATATTTAGATTCCAAATTTCTGTTATGTGCTTCCAGGATCTCTTTCTCTTCCTTCATTTTCTTTATATATTCAACGGATGCTTTCAGAGTCGATCCTTTATTCAATGTCATAATACTAAAAATAAAAGTAAACATGTGATAAATTTTAATAAAAATAAAAAGATAAAATTATCTCATAGAATTTTTTAAAAGTCCACAAAAAGACTGAAAGAAAGATATAGAGGTAACGAACAGTATTCAATCTAAAGATCCATAAAACAATACAAAATAGGAACAGAGCAAACACGAATCTCAAAAACATCAGAGATGGGATCAGGTGCCATGGAGGAGTGAGCATCCCCTGCTGACCGGTCACAGCCACCGTGTGCTCCTTGCCATGATCGGGAAATATCGGAAAAGTCCGTCTTCAATTCAGTGTATAGATAATGGACTAACAATTAGTATGAAAAACGTCAGTCAGAATTTGACTCGATGATAAATTGTATTTGCAGATAAGATCATTGTATCGACCATAGAACTTACGAAATGGTGACTTTAAATGAGACTGTTGATATTCTTGTTTCATCAACTTGCTTGTCAATAATTAACCTCGTTTTATAAATTGTTCAAACGTAGAGCACGCTCTTGTGTATCGAGTCAACTGAGATATATATACTCCGTATGCAGGTGATGAAGGTATATTGCTACATATAGGTAAGGGAAGTTGACGATAGAAAGGTTAAAGTCATCACGTTTATCATATAAAACGTATTGCAAAGAAAAGGTATAAAGTCTGTATCAAAGTTATAAATGCTGAGTTTATACTATGAAAAAAAAATGGTACTAAACGTTTCTTTCATATTTTTTTTGGCTATCAGATTTTGAAGTCAACTCCCCTCTCGCTGTTCTTCTGTATAGTTATTAATTGCTAATTGATGCAATGTGAGAAAAGAAGAAGATGGTAAACATGTATTAAAGGGGGTCGACTGGGGTTTCCATTGCGCAATATTTCGCACATCAATAGTAAAACGAAGCGTATTTACTGTTTAAAGCTCCTTTTTCACTTAATAAAACCAAATAAGATTAGGAAATAACGGGTCAAAAATTTATTACGATTTAAATAACTGATTTTTAAAACGATTCTGTTTAAATTTATACGTACATGTAGATTGAGGTCGTAATATTATTGTGTTTTTCACGTTAGATAACGTAACGGTCATAAAGAAGGGGTAATATAAAATGTTATAAAAGTAATAAATATATGCTCTTTAAATGTAAAACACAGAAATTTACAATCTCTCCATCATATTCATTTGTATGCGTTTTATTTTGTAGTACCCTATTAAAACAAGGATCTTCTTAATTTTTTGACATTTTGAGATGCCCCCTCCAGAAACAAGGCGGTAGAATTTTGTGGTTCTTACATGTACATATATTGTATAATATAGTACTACTCACAATACATTATAGTCTGAGCGAAAAGTCTATTGTAATATTTGTATTATTTGCTTTAATATGCGGAAAATTGGCACTTTCCCTTATAATTCTATAATAGTAAATGTAGCTTTATTTTGAAACGGTACCTTAAAAATACCTGGGCGGTAGATTTTCCCCAACATTGGCATGAACACCGAGGTCAATGTAAGTAATATATTACTTGAAAAAAGACGTTTATGGTAATCTAACAACCAAGCTCTATTATAAACCTGATGACTTTAACTTTTTTATCGTCAGCTTCCCTTACCTATATGTAGCAATATACCTTCATCACCTGTATACGGAATTTATGTATCTCAGTTGATTTGGTACGCAGGAGCATGCTCTACATATGAACAATTTATAAAACGAGGTAATTTATTGACTAACAAGTTTATGAAACAAGAACATCAGCAGTCTCATTTAAAGTCATAATACAATGATCTTGTAAGCAAATACAATATTTCATTGAGTCAATTGCTTACTGACGTTTTTCATACTTTTATACACTAAACTGACAACGAATTTTTCCGTTATTTCCCGATCATGACAAAAAGCACACGGCGGTTGTGACCGGTGGGCAGGTGATGCTCACTCCTCCATGACACCTGATCCAATCTCTGATTTTTTGGAGGTCGGTGTTTGCTCTGCACCTATTTTGTATTGTTTTATTGACTTTTGATCTTAAATACTGTTCGTTGTCTAAATATGTTTTATGGGATTAAAATAGAGAGGTTCTCACAATAACATCGAATCGCCCACCTTCGATTATTTCTTTTTAGCTGTTTCTGTTCAGAATTTAATTATGATCATAAATTTTTTTACCATACATAGAATGATTTTCGAAAAAACGGATAATATTGGCAAAAGACATTAAAGGTATCATAGTAAACGGTTACTATAAAAACCCAGTTTTTTTTTATACTGGAAACTGTGCTTCGAAATCGGATTGATTCTTCAGATGGTTTTGATTAATCAATGAATGAAATAAGTGTATATTATTTAGAAGGAAATGAAAGAAAATTTCTAGAAAATTTTCATTTATTTCATTTATATAAGCACTTCTACACTTTTCCCTTTAGTTCTGAAGTAAAAAATAAGGTATTTTCTTTTGTAGCTTTTATGTTTATGTATCTCTTGAGGAAACACAGTATGCATTTTTTTTGACAATGTTTTCCTTTCGGAAGAAAAGTATGGGGGCAGTCTCTTCTTTTCTTTGCTAATTTCCCTTCGTGTATTTTGCTTTGCAGCAGTTTGTTTTTCATTTCTGCGTTGTTTTATTTCTTGCTTTTAATTTTATGTGAACGTAAGATTTTATGATGGTTTCTGCTATTTGTTTTGTTTCTATTACATAATGTGTTAATTGTGTTTGATTGTCCATGATTATTATGTGCTGACATATGTAAATTGCTTCGACATTTATTTATTTAAAATTGTCTATTCAATTCCAACCTTGCATTTTCACTTGTTTCAAACAAAACACCGGAATTTCAGATATCTATAAAGATACTCACATGATACTCGTAATAACTATATTTTTTAGCTCACCTGAGCCGAAAGCTCAAGTGAGCTTTTCTGATCACATTTTGTCCGGTGTCCGTCCAGTTGTCTGTCTAGCTGTCCGTCTGTCTGTAAACTTTTCACATTCTGGAGTTCTCCTCAAGAACCACTGGGTCAATTTCAATCAAACAAAGCCATAATTGATCATATTTAGATGTTAGCACCCTCAGGTAGTGGAGATTCAAGTTTGTTCAAATTATGACCCCAGGGGGTGGGGCGGGGGCCAAAATGAAAGACCAAAGTTTTACATAAAAATATATAGGAACATTCTTTAAAAATCTTCTTCTCAAGAATAACAAAGCCATAATTGATAATATTTATATGGAAGCATCCTCAGGTAGTCTAGATTCAAGTTTGCTCAAATCATGACCCCCAGGGGTGGGGCGGGGGCCAAAATGGCTGACCAAAGTTTCACATAGTAATATATAGGAAAATTCTTTAAAAATCTTTTCAAGAATAGCACAGCCATAATTGATCATATTTGTTTGGAAGCATTCTCAGGTGGTATAGCGAGGTTGCTGAGATCGCTAAAATTGAATATCTCTAAAAATTGATTGCATTCTATTTGTTATAACTTCTTTAACGTGCATTTCAAATCGTTAAAATAACATTTCGCTAAAAATAAATCACCCGTTTTTCAGGACAAAATGCGAAATTAGCGTCTCGCTAAAATTTCCACTTATACAGTATATTTAAATAGGAGCATCCTCAGGTAGTGTAGATTCAATTTTGTTCAAATCATAACCCCCGGGGGTAGGGCGGGGGCCAAAATGGCCGACCAAAGTTTTACATAGAAATATTAATGTAGGAAAATACTTTAGAAATCTTCTTCTAAAGAATAACAAAGCCATACTTGATTACCGGTATATTTGAATAGAAGCATCCTCAGGTAGTGTAGATTCAAGTTTGTTCAAATCATGACCCCCGGGGGTAGGGCGGGGGCCAAAATGGCCGACCAAAGTTTTACATAGAAATATTAATATAGGAAAATACTTTAGAAATCTTCTTCTAAAGAATAACAAAGCCATACTTGATTACAAGTATATTTGAATAGAAGCATCCTCAGGTAGTGTAGATTCAAGTTTATTCAAATCATGACCCCAGGGGTAGGGCGGGGCCAAAATGAAAGACCAAAGTTTTACATAGAAATATATAGGAAACTTCTTTTAGAGATATTCTTCTCAAGAATAAATTGAAAAAAAGCAAAAATTGATCATATTTATATGTAAGCATCCTAAGGTAGTGTAGATTCAAGTTTGTACAAATCATGACCCCCGGTTGTAGGGCGGGGCCAAAATGGCCGACCAAAGTTTAACATAGAAATATATAGGAAATTTCTTTAAAAATCTTCTTCTCAAGAATAGCAAAGCCATGATTGGTCATGGGAGTACTTTTGGATAATATACCGATTTCTAGTTTTTCCTAGCCACAGTGTTCAAGTGAGCGATGTGGACCATGGCCTCTTGTTTTATGTTCTATGTAAAAGAGATCTTTTGTTGTAACTTCACGAAATATATCTAAAACAGTACACAGTATTTGGCCATAATGAAGTTCCCAAAATGGCTGTCGATGACTCCGAGACTTGATCCAGGTCTTCCAATACAATAAAAAAATCTTGCATTTCTGCATCAGAATACATCCATCAAAATCAACTAAATTAGAGCCAACTACTGTATCTTATTCTAGCAGTGTGGTATCTTATAAACAAATAATATATGCTCTCCAAGTTTTAGTTATTTTTCTGGCTAGGAGGTTATAAAACTTGACTCGTGCTCCAGCTCCAACTCTGGCTCGAATTTAGAGGTTTCGAGTATGGCTCGAAATATTTCAGGGTTATAAAACTTGGCTCCAGGCAGCTCTGGCTCCAAATCTAGATCAAAAGCTGTCTCGAAATTTGGAGCTGGAGCACGTACTCGAAATATAGGTTATAAAACTTTTGAGTACAGAAAACGTACTCCAAATGGAGTAAGTCTTGCTTAAATCTCGAGTAAGCTTAAGAGCTTACTCGAGATTTCAATTGTGTACTCCAAGGCTCACATTGTGAGGACCTTTTTCTCCTAGGTGACATTAAATCATGACTCTTTGACTATTTAATTAACGATTGATTAATTTAATGATTTAGACATGTTTCTGTACGTCATATACAGCATATGTACATGTACATACACTTTGCACAGTGTGCTGTTAAAGAGAGTACAGAAATGAATAGTTTTATTTTACAATAGATAAAATGGCTGTAACATTTAAAACGCTTGTTTTATTTTTATGCCCCGTAAATGAAGTTTCGGGGGTATATAGTTTTTGTCGTGTCTGTCCGTCTCTCTGTCTGTTTGTCCGCAAAAAAATTTAACCTTGCCCATAATTTCTGATTCAGTGGAGCCATGACTTTCATATTTCACGTGTGTATTTCTTTTGACAAGACCTTTCTTTGGGTACCACCAAATTAGACCTTTTGACCTTGTATTTTGACCCAATTTGACATGAAAATTTTAAACTTTTACTTCGGTCATATCTTTTGAACAGAATATACCAGAACATTTTTACTTTGCATATGTATTCATTGTTGGTAGACCTTTCATTAGATACCAACAACGTTGACACTTTGACCTTGTAGATTCCCTACTTGTGAAAAAACTTTCACCTTGGCCATGACTTTTGTACAGTAAGAGATATGGCTTTTATACTTCATATATGTTATCCGTGTGAGAAGACCCTTTATTGGATACCCAGAACTTTGACCCCTTGACCTTTGAGTTTGACCTACTTTAAAAAAGAAAAACCTTGACCATTACTTTTAAGGGTTAGGGCTAGTTTTTTCGTACTTTAAATATTTAATTCTTGTGATAAGACCTTTCATTTAATAACAAGAACATTGACCCGTTGACCTTGACCTTGGAGTTTGACCTATTCTTAAAATTTTTAACCTTATCCATAACTTCTGAATTGTTAGGGCTAAAGGTTCCATACTCTAAATAAGTATTCTATGTGACAAGACCTTTCATTGGATACCAATTACCTTGACCTTATGACCTTGACCTTGGAGATTTTTGTACTTATTGAAATAACTTAAACATTGGCCTACTTTCAAATTTCACAATTGTTTTCCAGCGAGAATACCCTACTTTTGGTACCAATTAATTAAATTTGCATTTAAGAAAAGTTTAATCTTTGCTATGTTGCCATATGAGGGCATTAATGTTTCACAAACACATATTGTTTTCTACTCTTTTTCAGACAAGGAATTGTGAATTAGTAAAACGCCTGTTACTACCCTGGTATGGGTCAAAATTCTTACAATTCATAATTTCTATGACATCAGTATTGATAAATTCTGTATACATATTGATTTGACTAATAATAATTCCCCAAACAACTTATCAACAGTTTCTTTATTTATGACTTGTCAGATAACATAGTCAGATAACATGATTACAAAATACAGAATGTAAAGCTCAAAAGGAATACATAAATGAAATATCCATACATTTGTTTTAAGATAACATTGCTTGGGTACAATATTTCAAACATTTTTAAAAAGTATTTTGCATTCAGTAACCAATTATATTTTGTACAAGAACTTGTCTCAATTTGTCAAGCATATCTTGGTAAGTACTTTTCAATACATCATGATATACAATTTTCTGACTCCAATAATTTCAATTAAAACTTTATAATACGGAATAAAAAGAGGTAAGCAACAGAGTTCATGATAGATCATCAATGATGAGTTATTTTCCCCACTTTCAGCATAATTTAACATAGTTTAAACATATATTCCTCCCCTGAATAACCAATTTCAATCGAGCTATATGAAAATTATTACCTGTATATGTCAGAGTGGGACCAAGATAAGTAAAACAATTAACAAACAAATAAACAAATAAATTGGGTAAATTACATTCAAATGACATTTTGTATACTATGTATACTACAGAAAAATTTAAAGTTTCAAAAAAATTAATTTGAGAAAAAAAATGGCCATGTATATACTTAACAAAAAAGAAACGCATATTGTTTTACTCATCAAAGAAATTTTGAAAAAAGTATATAGAACAACTACCTCTTTTATCATTGGATACCTGTGATCTATCTAAAGGTCAATATGGGGTTTTAAAACCCAAGTGTTTAATTATTTCCCTTGAATAATCATGTTTATGAAAATAGTGTTTTTCATGATTTCTTGTAAATCTGGGGTCTATTTTCAATGAAATTTTGGATTTAGAAAAATAATAAACACTCCTATTAAACCCATATTTAAGATTTGATGATAATGTTGATGCTGCAATTTCACGCCTTCTGCACAAACTGTTGCCAGAATTGCTGGTTGAAGAAATCAGAATTTTATCACAACACACTTTAAAATAACATAATAACATTCTTCTTTGTTGAGTATATTTTGAACTACATGTACCTTAAGTTAAGGTCAAGAAAATTTACAGGAACAAAATTTTGGTGTAAGGGTGGCATTTGAAAAAAAAAAAAAATATGTATCTCCTTTTTAGCTGCAGAAATGTAGCTCTACGGAAAAGAATATGAGTTAAGTTTTAACCCTGAGCTATCTCCTTTTCGGCTTCTCAAAATTACAACAGATTAATTAATATAAACAGCATTTTTTAACAATCGAAGGCTTAGAAAAATTTTTGCAGTAATTGAACTTAATTAAGATTAACTTCAGTCCTAAAAAATACATGTATAAAAAATATTAGAATATAATTTTCCAAACAATTGCCAATCTTACAGTCTTTGAAAGCTCCTAGGATTCTGAGATACAAATTCAGTAAAAATAAAATATTTTCCCTCTAATTAAATTGTCAAAACATTTTGGTTTTTGTTTCATATTGTATCTTAACATGAGGACTTTGGGGTAAGATAACCAGGAAGAATAACTATATTTTTAAGTCTAATTTTCTTTGTTCAAGCCTAATTCTTTTTGTGTCTACCAAGATGTTCTTTTCCTCTCATCAATCTTCCTCTTCTCTGCTGACTTTACTAGTACCTAAAAATATTACATATATTTAAAGTGGTAGACAAGTTCAACAAATTCAATTTTATACCTTTAGCTTTGAAAATATATAATTTCATTGGTTTAAAACTTTGCGTGCATATGTTGTAAATAAGTCTCAAATATAAGTGCAAGTAGTTAGTTATCACTTTTCAACAACAACAACAGACAACGGACAAACTTTGATCAGAAAAGCTCACTTAAGCTTGAGCCTTCGACTCAGGTTAGCTAAAAAGTGAAGCATTTGAGTGTCATTTATTTTCCAGTCACCATTCATACATCCCTTTCTGACTCAACAGATTTACAGTTTGCAACGCAAAACTAGGACTGACATGAAAATAAGAGTCTAGTAGTGATCAAATTCATACACTCTATTGTTAAGTAAGATAGTTACAGAGTCAATATGGTTCTTTTCTTCCTTACCACCACTTTCAAATTAGCCTGCTTCTAGGCAAAAAATGCTTGGTCTTCCATTTTGTCTCTGTAGACGCACCCCCTCTGCCTCTGCCAGTTCCACTTCAGCTTGTTCACCACCTGTCTATCTGCATTCTTTCTTTAAAAATCTTTTTTCTTTGGCTGTTGAAAGTAAAACATTTTATAGCTATACATGGTATGTCTTACCTTTAAAAAATAAACGTATTTCTTATAACAAAATAAAAAAAAAAGGAAATAAACTTACAACAAACATTAACAAAATGCATTAGAATGGGAATAAATATCTTCTAATTTGGTATTTGTGACAAGACATGTAATGCTGATTTAACGGTTGCTTATGCGTCGTCGGTAAAACTCAGTTTACAATCCTTAAATCAACATTAACGGTCACAAATAACAAATTAGAAGATTAGTTAGTTATTACCTAATTGCAGAGTCAGTAAATATTTTATTGGTTCTTGTTTTAAAATTCTACAAAAACAAAGACCAATAATCATAAACTTATGGATTTGTTTTCCCTCTTTTCTGTTTCTATATTGTTTATAAAATTATTTTTATTAATTGGCCTCAATCATAAGCCATGTTTTTTTTTTAAAGAAAGCATCAAATCAGAATAATGAATTACATTATTTATTTTGTGTAGGGTTGGGACGATATATCGAGATATTGATAATATCAATTCTGTGTGAGGAACGATATACGCATATCAATACATATATGAAGAAATATCAAAACATCACAAAAAAATTCTGATTTCTGTTTTTCCTTGTGTATTTAATATTTTGAGATATATATAAAAAATGAATACATGTATAGATAATAATATGAATTATAAAATAAATGATAATTACATGTATAAACACCACTTTATTAAGATATACATGTATAAACAACTATTTTGAATAAATTATTCTTACTTGCAAAGGTATATTTTGTTTATTTCCTGAATTCCATGCAAAAAAGATTTTATAACTAATCCATCAAACGTGATACATATCGTATCATGGCTCAAATATCGTGATATAAAAAAAAAGTTGTATCGTCCCAGCCCTAATTTTGGGTACAAAAAATCAACAGAGAAATTGAATATTAACACATGAAAAGTCATGTTCATTTCATCAACACAGTACTATGTCTGTAAATTTCATGAAGACAGAACGAGTATTCATTCCGTAATTGTCAAAAACCCGGTTTTCAGTTCAGAATTCCCGGCCCGGGTTTTGCTACCCATTTTAGTCACACTCTGTGTATGCATGCAGACGATATTGTACTTTGTCGTCGGATACAAAGTAAACATTAACAACCCTTTACATTTTGCGGAAATCATATGTAATTTCATAAGAATTTCTGGAAAAAATATAATTTCAAACGTTTTAATGGAAAATAAACAAATGAACTCACCTCTATTAGTGTATACCCATTGGAATACTGCCACAAATCACCAGCGTAAATATTACATGGGGGCCGCCATTACTGAGGAGTTCTAAAAGACCGCTTGTGTAATTGAAAAAAAAAGCCCGAGTTCCGTACTCAAAAATTTCGAGTACGTACTCTTAGGAGTATGTACTCGAAAATTTTTATAACCTAAGATCTTGATCTCGTACTCCTAGGAGTACGATTTTGAGTTGGAGACAGAGTTGGAGCTGGAGCCCGAGTCAAGGTTTATAACCTCCTAGCCTGGTACTGTAAATCTATGTGCAGTGAAAAACACTTACCCGTGTGCTGGTTTGGGCAAAAGTGATGCCAGTTCCTTTATTCTATCATTTATATTGAATCTTCTTCTACGTTCAACTAACAAAACAAGAAACAATATTATTTATTCAGACCTTACCCTTTTCTTAAAACAGCAAGGTTAAAACATGTATAATAAAACTTTCAACATTTCTAACTTGGAAAAATACTGAGTAAGTTAATAAATTTTTTTTACTAAGAGTTAATATGAAAAATAGAGACAGACTAGCAGTACTTATATTGTGTTTTTCCTTTCGAACTCTCTCTTCTCTTAATAACCTCTCTTCCAACTGTTTTACAGAATTTCTTGATTGGAAACTGGATGTTGAGGGGTTTTTCTCATTAGGATTGCAACAACTTGTAAGAATGCCTTTGTCCTATAACATAATTATTCATCATCAGTTAAAAAACCTACATAAAATATTGCTGTGGCCTTCAACTCGACATTTAGATACATGTATATCGGCGACGCGTATTGTCAATTTACAATGGAGATTTTCAATCTTATGTCGATACGATATATCCTGGTGAGCTTAAGATAAAAGAAATACTACACAGTCTGACACATCTTACGATATTTTACTTGAAAAAGACGCTAATTGTAATCTAACAACCAAGCTCTATGATACATGTATATGTGATGACTTTAACTTTTCTATCATCAACTTCCCTTACTTATGCATCAGTAAACCATCATCACTTGCATACGGAGTATATATATCTCAGTTGATTCGATACAATGACCTAGTCAGAAAGAGAACAATTTACCATTAAGTGAAATGGTGACTGGTGTTTTTCATACTTATTGTTTGGCCAATATTTACACATTGAATTGACGACAGATTTTCGCGTTATTTCCCCATCATGACAAGGATCACACAGCGGGAGTGACCGGTCGGCAGGGAATGGTCACTCATCCATGGCACCTGATCCCACCTCTGATGTTTTGGAGGGCCGTTTTTGCTCTGCTCCTACTTTGTATTGTTATATGGACTTTGATATTGAATAATGTTCGTTATCTCCATATCCTTCATCTTCCAGAACATGTTTCAAACATATACATTAAATCAGTAATTATTTCTTCATCTCTCTGCATGAGGAATGAATTTCCCTATTCCACCTTCAACATCATAATTAGCGACGGGGCTGAGTAAGTTAGTAAATTCTAAGAGACATGAAATAATATGGTTTGATATATTTTACCTTAAAAAATCAGTTACAGGACATTGAAGCAAAAAAATTACATGCATTGTCGATATGGTGAACACTACAAAATTGACATATAATAATACAGTACCATTAATAATATGCAATATATGTATGTCTGTGTAGATGCATTTGCCAAGTTATACATTGTTGAACCATATGCAAGGAATCAAAGAAATCTTTGCATTATCTATTAATTTGTTTAGTTTCTGTGTTGGTCCAAAATAAATTTAAGTTTACTTAAAAATTTTTATTGTAATCAATAAGTGTCCTCCTTGAATGTCAAAGTCTGAAATACTGTATAGCTGTGCTTTGTAATGTTAATTTTGTTCCATGTCTTACCGTGGTAGGAGAGGCAGAGATTGACCAATCAAAATCTGACCAATCAAAATCTAACAAATGAAATTCTGACCATGCGGTGCGTTACTCTGCCTTTTCTCCCATCTACATCCTTGGAGGACGGACGTTGTTTCAAAGTTTGTTATTTAACTCCTGCCGCCCCGCCTCCGCCATTTGTTTGTTGTTTAAATTTATGTTTTAGCGTTTTCAGACCCATTTTCATGATTTTTCTGTTAAATCTAAGTGGTAATTACTGTAAATTTGGATTATCTCCCTTTACAAAATTGGTTTTATTTCTCATCTTGATATCTTGTGTCTGCTAAAAATTATATGTCATTATTAATAATACTTTTGAGAATTTCAAACAAATTATTAAACGTCACAAAGGTGGCAACACACGACAAACTGTTTTACAGACTTTTTACTCATTGAAGGAGGATAAGATAAGGTGTTCTAGCTTTGAAAGGATTATGGAAAGAAATTAACCAGTTGATGGGTAACCGGGGTATCAAAATACTTATTGCATTAAAATAAATGAATTTAAATGTGACATTAATCTCAATGGTCATGGATTTCTAATTTTCGGTTATAGCGAAGTCACTTGGACCTATGAAATAACTTCGCTATATCCGTAATTCATTATATTCGTATAAGGGCTTCGTTAAACTAATATAGCTGGGGATCCAAGATAACTTTGCTATATCAGTGTAATCATAATATCCATGTTCGTACTAAACGATTTTTACTGTATTATGTTTTGTAATTGAGTGAATTCAAAAGAGAACACTTTGTTTTCTAGGTATATATGCACATTAGTAGTAGATATTCCAAAATATGCAAGTGGTTGGGGCGATATTAGTTTCGCGGGGACCACTTTTACTATCCACGAAAGAAGTGAAAACCTTGACTCCAAATTCTTGTTTTTTACTATGAATATCCAAATGATTTTCTTATTAGAAATCACATAAACGTACTTTAAATGACCAGAAAAATGCTTTCTGTATGATTTCTTTCTATAATGTAATCTTTTCCTATTCTAATACTTAAGTTATTTAGTCTGTAATTGGTTTAAATGTCTAAATATAAGTTTGTAAATATCTCCTTTAAGTAAAGTAGATTTTTATTCTTCGAGTATTTATGATACATTACCTTTCAATTGACTTGTAAAGGAAAGACCTTATAGAATATTTTTCTTTTCATATAGAATCTAAAATTAAAGAATAAATAGCAGTTGGAAAGATGGAGGATATTCAATGTTTTGTAGTTGAATATGGAATTTATCTCACGAAAGGGACATGATTTTTTTTATATTTTCACGAGTGCAAAGTACGAGTGAAAATATCAAAAAATCCTGTCCCTCTCGTGAAATGAATTCCATATTCAACTACAAACGTTGAATTTTCTGTATATTACATTTCCTTTGATTTTCCCTTTGCCTAGGCCCCCTTTTTGTCTTTTTGTAATGCTGTCATAGACGTCATAGTTGAGCGGTTGAGACGTCATAGCTAAGTGATACGAGATTGAAAACATTGTAAACATGAATTTCAGCAACATATTTGGGAAAACTTTGGCAGTATTATTCTCTGTCAGTTTGGTTTATTTACTCTCTCTGTATATTATAACAGTCGAAAGAATATTTTTACAACACTCTACGTTATGGGAAGGTAAATCGAGAGTTTAACCTCACTTTTGATATTTGCACATTGTGACAAAATATCATTTTTATATCTTTTCAGTCTATTACAGTATATCACTTTTATTCAGTGGATAAATTACAGTATTTCTTTGTTGAAAATATCATTAAACCGTATACCTCACCTTCGATATTACGGTATTTTAAAAATTCAGTTGTAGAGTAGTAGTGCGTAGAAGTTAAATCACTTGGAAATGTTTGTGATCTAACAAAGAAGTGTCCATTAAATCTGAGGTCATCGGGGGGGGGGGGGGGAATGGTGGGCAGCAGACATCGGCCGATCATCGGACGATGTTCGACCAAACATTTACCCATAGTCAACCGACGTACGAACGATGTCCACCAATGTATGAGTGATGTAATATACATCGGCCGATTACCCTGGAACATCGTTTTATGATAAGCAATACATCGCTTTGCCTTTGTAAGTCCGGCCGGAAACCACGTCATTTTTATCAAAAGACGTATCGGTTGCCCATTGTATACCCCAGCGCTGGATTATGTGACTCATACTTTAAGGACTACTACGCCGATGTGGACCGATGTTGGGGCATCGCTCAAACCACGGATTATCACCGATTACCACCAGTCTACAGCCACCGCTCGTGAAATGTGACTAAGGCATTACTCTATCTATTTACCAGAATACATGTATCATTTTTTTTCTCAATAAATTATTTACAAAATATGTTCTTTATTTGAAATGAAATTATACAGACAAACCTTATCAAACTGTACGACCTGATCAACACAGTGAAGTTCATCTACGTGTGCTCCATCCATATGAATAGATTTCATAATATCGTCAATAACATTGTCAACCTGAATACCAATTGATTTATTACTCAAATGAAAAACTGGTGAGAATTTCCCATTGCAAATCCATTTTTCTAAAATCTTATTTTAAAAAATATTCTTCTGGAGAAAAATAAGAAAATTAATGCAATTTACATGAAGATTTTGACAATTTTTAGGTCATTTTATAGAATCTGATTGATTTCCATCCTATTGCTTTCTTCATGTTTTAAAAAAAATCTACGTACGTCTTCAATTTTGCTTATATTTGTTATAGCTTCATGTAAGCCTTGAGAAAGCCTTGGAATTCTGAAGATGTCACCGCACTCGTCATCTTCTATAGTCGAAAACATCTCTTCATCCTCGAGAAAGTCATCAGTTTCCTCTTCTGAGTAAGAAGACGGACCACCAAATACTACTTCTGTTTGATTTTGGTATTCCAAAGATTTTTCCTCTTGTGCTGTTTGCTGAATATATTATATATGATATGTATTAATCAAATAATCAAAATTTTATGAATACTTACAAGTGAAATCTGTATACATTTAGGTATGAATTAATTAAGGGATCAGAGGTCATAGTATAATCACACGGCAGGATGATCTTTTCTCCATATTTCCGTCTTACATGTAGTTAGACTTATTGCGGATTTTTTTTTTAAATTGATAGCGATGAAAAACAAATAAATCATTGATCCACATGCATGTTTTTTTCATTTAAAAGATGCCCATCAGACCATCCTTTGATTTAATCCCGAATTCATTCGTGAGTACGTAAACTAAAAGAATATACAACGACGTTTTAAAAAAAAAATCTCATAAAAAAGTAGAATTTTTTCCAGTTATAATCAGTCTTGTATCATTATGCAAAAATATTACCTGAACTAGAATGCAGAACATCATGCTATGAAAATATTCAAATGTTTGAGCTTAGCAAAATATTTTTAAAAACCAATTTCAAAGAACTTCTTCGACAATGTGTCACAAAATAGCGTTACAGCGGGCCGATTGTGTAAATGTTGTCGTTCTATTCGAATATTTGTCTGAAATATAAATAATAAAAATAAAAAAAAATCAAAAAAGTTTTAAAAACTCCACTGTGAATCAACCTTTAATCAATTTATTTTAATTTTAACATGAAAGAAAATAAACCTCTATTTAAAAAAAAGGTCTAACTAAAGTACGTATTCTTTTTACAGAGTTTAGTTGACAGTATACGAGGGGTGATCAAAAAGTTCAAGAACTAATTGAGTAACTTCCAAAAGAGAAATGATATAGGGTTTCATTGTTGAAAATGTTTCAAAGTAGTCATCTCCGATTTTAATGCACATCTGCAACCATTCTGCCCATGCGCGGATCACGTGATATAGGCGGTCACGTGACATGCTCCTTAGCGTTCTGTCACAGAAGCTTAAATTTTTTTCCGACTCTTGTATTTCTTACCATGCAGGTTATTTTTTCCAACAAAAACAGTCCATTTGTCAGAAATGGCCTAATCTCGGCAATAGTGTGGGTGGATAATGATATCCTTTTGCAGAATGAGCATGGTGACCATCAAAACCCAAGTCCTCTGTCTTTTTAGCGTCGTTTATTTTACGTGGATGAAGTATGGGTGCCTTCACTTTATCATATCTGATTTGTTCAAAGTCTAAAGTAAACGATATTTCAGGTATTTGATAATTATATCATTGTAAAGATATTCATCTATTTTTCTAACTGTAAGTTGGCGATCTTTTATATCCAATTTCTTATTTAAAAGACACGTCTCTCTCCCAGTTTGCTTTCACTGGGCAACAGAACAAGCATCATTTTTAAGCACCTCCTTTCCTTCTCTTAAACACTCAGTCAAATTATTGACAAAACTTCTGGCAAGTCTTTTGTCTTCATAACCCATAAACAAATCATTATAAACCTCTACAAAGGAATTTCCAAGATAAATGTTTAACTTTACAGCCGTTAGTTTCTCCAAATACGACTGAGTCAACAATTTTTTGTCACAAGTGATCTACCTTATGACGTCATTTTCACATTGTGACGTCACAAACACGAGGAAAATCGTTCCATTACATATGCTATTTATAGAACATGTGATGACTTTATGTGTGCCAAATTTCATTCTGATCTGTAATGTGGTTTTGTAAATATAGAGATAGTTCGCGAACTTTTTGATCACCCCTCGTATTTGTAAATAAAACTCATGAAAAAAAGTTATCTCTGATGCCATTGTAATAACTGATTTTCTATTCCAAGAGGTATTTTTTGCTTGCATCAAAAAGAAAATGTTAAAAGATTTCGAAATGAAAGATTTTCAAAGCGTCTACATCAGAGCATTTCAAATATAAATGTACCGATACTGCATCAGAAGAATTCCGCTTATTGTAAAGATGAAGTGATTGAGTGATCGGTATTGAAACCTCGATAAATGTACAGTCGACTTGACTTTCGTTTTTAAAACTGGTCACATTTTTTTGTAAATAAATATTCAAAATATTAAATAATTGTATTTCTGCAGAAATTCTAACCTTGTCTCGAACGCAAATGAATGCAAACTTTTAAAGGATTTCTGTATAAGAACTGAAATGCTAACATGAAATATAGGGAGATGACAAACATTCTTTTTTTATTTACTAAATGCTACATAACGTACCGACTTATACCCCGGATAATTTTCTAAAAAAAAAAATATGTCTCTATACTCAATATTAGAATATTACCAGTGAAGAAGAAACCCTTAAGGGAACCGACAGATTAGTTTTGAGAAGAGATGTTTATTAATATTGATTACATAAAAAATTGAAAATTGGAAATAACAAAATATAATATAACATGTATTACAAAAAAAAACCAATAACAGCAAAGGCAAACTATTCAACACAAGTACTTTTCAGCACTTTAAAAGTAATAATTTCTCACGATGAATTTAGTCCAGAGTTCTTTTTTACATTAAAGAAAGCTGTTTTAAAGTAACAGCAATTTGTAAATATTCTTTAGTAATAATGGTCATTCATAAAACTATCCAGTAACTAGATGCTGTCATGAGACAGTAATACCCGCACTAAGGTGTTTGCCTCTAAATGCACACTTCTTCATATTGGGCTTTACCAAGGAAAACGTCAATATAATTCAATAATTTACATATAATTACGTTTTATCAAATTGAGCATAATATGCTCAAGTGACCATGTGACCCATGGGCCTCCATCTAATAGGTATTTCATATTCTTAATTCATTACCAGTCTGAAATTAAACAAGAGAATTAAATTAATGATGTAAATTAGGTTTGATAAAGGGGGGAGGGTATAAATTTTTGGCACATAATTGGAACTTTTTAAATCTATTTTCTCATATCTATAGATCAACAACAAATAATATTATTCAAATTAGTGTAAAGCGTTTTTGATGAATTTTTCAAAATGTGCAAAGTTTATTTATATTTGATTAGGCAGTTCTAAACTTCTTGAAAGCTGCCATATACACAATTTAGTCAACCCCCACCCCTCTCCCATCAACACACACACACACACAAACACACCTTATTTGCCTGTTTTTGGAAATAGGCCTAGATGGCAAAGTTAAGATAAAACATCTTTCGTAAATGATAATTTTCAATTTGTTCTTGCACTATACATGTATTTGAATACCTGCATCACATTGGGCTTGCGTCACGTACCCAACTTAAGTACTAGTTTTACCATTGGCAGTATCATTTTTAGATTTCACTGCAAGTGCAGTAGGCTACTAGTGTGGTATACACATCATTGCATATATGTCAGTAGGAATTATTTCATTTTGTGTTTTAATTGGATTATATTTCATGAAGATTACAGGACCTAAATAATGACAATCGGTAAGTACAAAGTTTTGGTATAGATTTGGGTAAAATAGTCTGAAATGCAAAGGATCAAAGGTCATCCGATGCTGCAATAGACGAATTTGACATTCTGAAGAGTTATCCCCCGTTATCAAAGTTACATTCAGTTACAAGATCCAGAATTTTTTTCTGGGACTGGGAGGGAGGGGGGTTTCCAGACCAGAATTTCCTGAGAAGCAAAAAAAAAAAAAGGTTATGTTTGGGTCTGTTTTCTAGAGAGACACTTAGGGCATCCAAAGTCATTTTTATTTCCTCCAGTATATATTATAGTCCTGCAAATTCCGGGGGGGGGGGGGATGAGAGGGCGATCTCCCAATCCACTCCCTGTCCCTGTAATGACAAATGATCATGTGACTCCTAAATAGTTGGAAAGTTTTTCCATTTGACTATCCATAATTTTGTTTCTTGTGTTGTTATTATGTTATGTAAATTTAATGGTATAAAGGTTATGAACCCCTGGAGGTCATTCCCACTCTCCTAATGAGCTGGAAATGTTCACAATATGACTGCATTAAAGTAAATAAAAGTGCATCAATGATGAGATTACTTGACATTTTATTCATGAATTTGTGTCAACCTATCTTCCTAGAATTAGGAATGAAAATCATTCAGAGATAGACCACATGAAACTATTTGTATAATACAACTAGTAGTTTGGATACATAAACAAACAAAGGACTGGGAAGGGGTGAGGGGAAGGATCGAGTTAATATTTCTTTATGTCTTAATGGCTGAAAACTCCTAAAATGAATGTTGACCTCAAATCTAACTTGTCCTCATTATTTTTCAAGTGTGGTGGTGTCTCCATTGGTGAAAAATTCCTGAGAGGGATGTTTAACAACAAACAAAATGACATAAAAACACAATATTCATTTGCGTTAAGAAATAATTTAATTTTATTTGTATTCTCGCCTCTCATTGGTTGATTTCCAAAAAGGAACGCATAACATTTTGTATAATCTGGTTTGGTATGGGGACACACCCCCTTAACGACCAGCTTAATCATAATATCCATGCAATCCCCTCATTTCCAGTCCTGAATCCATGGAAAATTCCAGATTTAATAAATGTACCTTCAACTTTAATCAATTACTCGTTCTTACCTCATGTAAACAAACATCATGGCTGCTAGATCTATGTATCAGTCATTACCTCCCCTCGCTTCAAATCACTTCCGTTACTACGGTTGTATTATTGCGCGGTAAATTTGAACTTATAAAAAGCAACACAATTTTACATCAAAAGTTAAACAATTGTTTAATTATTTTAAAATTAAATTATAAGGAATGACTTTAATTCTTGGCCATATTATCGAGTATAATCTGGTTTGGGTCAGTTTACGCTTTTTTATAATCCGCTTCGCGGATTAAAAAGCTAAAACTTACCCAAACCAGATTATACTCGATAATATGGCCAAGAATTAGAGTCATTCCTTAAATAAATCTTCTTCTCAAGAACAGCAAGGGCATTATTGTCCCCCATTTTGGGGAAAGGGAGGGGACGTTAAATCTCATTTGTCTGTCAGTTTGTCCATCTTATTGACAGTTAGTATGTGCATCTGTCACAATAAATTTAACCTTGGTCATAACTTTTGAATAATAAGAGATAGTGCTTTCATATTTCACATGTACATTACCACAAAACTTTCTAAATATACTATGATTTTTTAACCCAAGTGAGACCTTGACCTTAAAGTTTTACCTACTTTCCAAAAAATAACATTTTAAATTGATCAATTTGAAAGAGAAAAGAAAAGGCATTCAAATTATACATGTTTATTACATGTGAAAAGACTTTTCTAAATATATCATGACTTTTGACTCTGTGACCTTGACCTAGAAGTCTAACCTACTTTTCAAAAATATTATATTGTATAAATAAATTTTGATTCAAAAGAGATAGGACTTTCATATTTGACATGTACAACAAAATGTTTCAGAGGATGCTATGATTTTTCCCCTTTGACCTAATTTTCAAAAATGATATATGATATGGGTGCATATTTGACACATAATCTGACATAGATTATGGCATCCCATTCACTAAAACACAGAAAGCAGAGGACCACAATTCTTTGAATTTGCTTGTATAATCTTGATAGATGGAAACATCCTCATATAATGTAGATTCAAGTTTTTATGCCACACCATGATTAGGAATACATGTATAGTTTTTGTCATGTCCGTCCTTCACCCTTCCATCTGTCTTTCCATCGGGCTCAAAGAAACTTTCTAGATATTTTTATCAAAGTTCATATGTTGATGCATACTGATGTAAATATCCAACTGCAGCAATATTTTTTGACTTTGACTTTTCCTTTGACCTTCACTTAACTTTTCTGTAAAGAGGCTGGGTGGTTGTGGCCATTTTTAGACTATTTTGATCTCCTTTAGAAGAAGAGCTCCATATAAAGATATAATAAAATGATCAAATTTTAAAACTAAAATTTATGAAATTTTTCTTTGCCAAATGATAGTGACAGCTTAAGATATCATATCCCAAAATTTAAGTTATAACTGGTGGTAACTAAAAAAATAATTTGTTGACCCCCTAGCCTCCTTAAATTACTGTTTAGCTTTATTTTAAAGAAACCATTCAAGTTGTGTAATGAAACTTCACATGATGATACATACTTATGTAAGCTTTACAATGCTTCACTCTTTTTCACCTTGACCTTTCCTGTGACCTTGACCTCACTTTTCTAAAATTAATGTCTAGATCAGTTTTGAGTAAAACAATTCAAAACATATTTATCAAACTTCATATGCTGATAAATACTGCTGAGAGCTATTAATACATCAACTTATTTTGACCTTGAATTTTCCTTTCACCTTGACCTCACTTTTTAAAATATGTGTTTATCTAAGTTTTAAATAAACCATTAATTATAGTTTTATCAAACTTCATATGCTAATAGTAAATTCATACTGATGTAAGATTATTAACTGCAACAATTAACATTTTGGCCCTAACCTTTCTTTTGACCTCTCTTTTCTTAGAAAAAGTGTTAAGCTCAGTTTCATTAAATTATTCAAGATATTTTTATCAAACATAATATGCTGATAACTTCATCAAAAACTTCACCTTGCACATTCCTCTTACCTTGACCTCCATCCTTTTTAATTTGTATTTCGCTTAGTTTTAAAGAAATAATTTAAGACATTTTTATGTTTAGCATGCACTTATACATAATTTGGTGAGGATTTATAATCTATATCCAATTTATTTAGATTTTAGTTTCAATTCTAAAGAAACTGTTTGAGATATTTTCAACAAACTTAATACACTAATACAAATTTTCCTGTAGCATGAGTAATATACATCCAGTGGGACATTCATGTCCTATAGACATATTTCTATTTTTTCAAATCATAACCTCAAAGGCTAGGTCAGGCCACAATTAGGGATCAAAGTTTTATTTAGGAATAAAAGGAAACAAATCTTCAAAATTCTCCTTTTCAAGAACAACAAGAGCATGATTAATATGGAAAAATTCTCAAGGTGTAGATTCTAGTTTGTACAAATCATGACCCCCTGAGTTAGGCAGGGGCCATTTTTTCCTGCCTCTTTTTGCCATCCACATGAAAATGCAAATTTTGGAACCATTTTACACATACACAAAACAAACCAATCATTTTCCAAATGATCATGGTTTAAAGCTAATACATAAAATATTAGGTAAGTTCTAGAATGCAGGGTGATTAAAAATATCAAATATTTAAATAAAAAAAAAATTTACTCCCATTTGACCCCCCGGGCAAAATGAAAATTCCGAAACCTTAGTGCACATCTACATGTCAACACCAACTATCTCTTAAAAGATAATTAGGCTACTGTGTAAAATGTAGAAGGAGTTCAGGGAAAACGGGGCTTTTTGCATAAAAAACATCATTTTTCGACCCCCATTTGACCCCTCGGGCAAAATGAAAATTCCGAAACTTTAGTGCACATCTACATGTCAACACCAACTATCTCTTAAAAGATGATTAGCCTACTGTGTAAAATGTAAGAGGAGTTCAGGGAAGACGGGGCTTTTTGCATAAAAAACGTCATTTTTCGACCCCCATTTGATCCCCTGGGGCAAAATCAACATTCCAAAACCTTACTGCACATCTACATGACACCACCAACCATCTCCCCAAAGATGATTAGACTATTGTGTAAAATGTAAGAGGAGTTCAGGGAAGACGGGGCTTTTTGCATAAAAAAAAAAATTATTTTTCGACCCCCATTTGACCCCCTGGGGCAAAATCAACTTTCGAAACCTTACTGCACATCTACATGACACCACTAACCATCTCCCCAAAGATGATTAGACTACTGTGTAAAATGTAAGAGGAGTTCGGGGAACACGGGGCTTTTTGCATAAAAACATCATTTTTTGACCCCAATTTGACCCCCTGGGGCAAAATCAAAATTCCAAAACCTTATTGCACATCTACTTGACACCACCAACCATTTCCCAAAAGATGATTAGGCTACTGTGTAAAATGTAAGAGGAGTTCAGGGAAAACGGGGCTTTTTGCATAAAAAAACGTCATTTTTCGACCCTCATTTGACCCCCCCGGGACAAAATCAACATTCCGAAACCTTACTGCACATCTACATGACACCACCAACCATCTCCCAAAAGATGATTAGACTACTGTGTAAAATGTAAGAGGAGTTCAGGGAAGACGGGGCTTTTTGCATAAAAAACATCATTTTTCGACCCCCATTTGACCCTCTGGGGCAAAATCAAAATTCCGAAACCTTACTGCACATCTACATGACACCACCAACCATCTCCCCAAAGATGATTAGGCTACTGTGTAAAATGTAAGAGGAGTTCAGGGAAGAAACGGACGGACGGACATGAGTAACAACAATATACCCGAACTTTCTTTAGAAAGTGCGGGTATAATAATACATTATGATTGTACACATAAGTTTTCCAAAGTTGATCGTAAATTTTTTTTTTTAAATCGATATGATTTTTTTTGTAAGATCAAGTCTTCAAAGAATCTGTTGGAGATTCCCATATCTAATTACGCACCATTATTAGCAGACTTTTTTATTCAACTGATGCAGAAGTTATTTTAAAAAAAAACCTCTGATGAGAGGTCTTTTTCTATGATTTTTTATGTTTGTTCAGATATACCGTATATTTGATATATCCCATTAAACTTGAAATGCAAGAAACCACAAATTATGTCATGTCTGATATATCTGGATATTATTCAGAAAAAAAGCTTTTTGTAACCATACAAGAAACTTTTGTGTGGACCTGATGACTTTAATCATACGTTTTCTATTAGTAGCATAACGCCCTTTTCATCTGCATATAAATTGTCTGTTTTCTAGTAATTCGATACGTACCAGCATTTTTAAGACAAGCGTTTGACAAATAAGTTAAAGATTAAAAAATATAAATATTCATTAGTCACAGACATATAAAAAGTCGCCTAATTCGTCATTTTTTCTTTTAATTATTTTTGGATCAAAAAGCATTTTTTTTTTACAAATGTATGTTTTCGGGTAGACAGAAAGGAGTAGGCTTACAACTAACAAAAACGAAATGCTCTACAGTAGAAAAGGTAAAATAACGAACATAAATCGCTGAAGCCCATAATCAAGTCTCTAATTAAGAAAAATAAAAATCAATTAGTGGAGTACTAAATAAAATATATATTCACAAATCTTTGAAATTTATTTATGAATGAAACTTTAAATGTAAAAACAGTGTACACCGTCAGGGAAGTTAGTGCTCGTTTTCTGGTTTGGGCAGATTTATCCCCCCCCGTTCCTCCCTCCCGACGTACCTTAGCCTCCGCTCAAATAAGTATAAAGGAGCCAAGTTCATCCGAGTTGAACCATATCGTGCTTGTTTGAACACAATACTTAAAAAGACAATAAACCTGAGTCGACAAATCAAATCCTTCGTAACAAAAAAATGAGTAATCCATCAAATATAATTACAGATGAATACAGTAAAAAATTATGGAATATTATACAATGTCATGTACAATACAAATAAGAAAATTAATGTAAATTTAAGATCGAATATTGCTATGTCTGACATGCAATAGTTCAGTTGTGAACTTTACAATGATTTAATAGGGTAATTTTTTTTTTATCAAATTGAACTAAAGCAATACACATTTTGATGCCTCTAGAGTATTGAATTCTACCGCGCTGTGCTTTAAGGTCAAATCAAGAATAACGGGCTGGACACTCAAATTAGGGACCAAGAGGGGCCAAAATCTTTAATCGATAACTCTTAAAGGACAAATGATACAATTATTCGTTTTTCTTTGTTTGGAGGAGACTTAAAGTGAAAATACGGCACATCTCTTCAAAAACAGACTTTTTCCCATAGGATTTGGAATTTTTTTCATACTCACAAATGTAAACACTTTCAGAAAATTACAAATTTCATAAGTAAATTATTCTGATTATTTCATTAAAATTAATAATTATTTATGGTCCATAAATATATACATCGCAACGTGTTCGAGGTTCCACATTCCATGCTATGCACGCATGCGTATGGTTTCCATAAACAAAACGGCATGGTAGGAGAGGGAAGCCCGGTAGGCCTGCTACATTGACAAAGTCGACCAAAACGAAAAACAAAACCAAAAATAGGGCTTGAAATTGAAAAGCAACTTTCCTGACAAAAAATTTGTTGAAAGATTAATATATTCATTGGATGAAGAAGAAACGGGATGTAGGCGACATTCACGTGGGGCTCGCGAAGGTTCTACCCTGGTGCTTAAGGTGTAATGTAAACTTCAGAAAAAAACATACCAAGCCAAGTTATGAGGAAAAATCAAAATGACAAAAAATAGCACTATCAGAATGGCTGACTTTTACCATTTTGCTTTTCCTAATAAAAATCCTTAATAAAAATGAGTCCCAAATAATATTAATAGGTCTCGTACATAGAAAATGAAAATTCTATCAGCCATAGACTTATGCATGTATAAAATACCTAAACGCATATTAAAAATATTTTGCGATTGTAATTTTTGCGGATTTGTCCTATCCGGAGAATTCCACAAAAATTGGACAACCGCAGAAAATACCCGTTCTCCAAACAAGTGATACTGTCGTGTGTTTGTATGCAGATTCATTGAATAAGAAATAGAAGGGCCCTAATAGATCGATTTATTGCAAGGGCATACCTGCAATGTATTGCCAAGTTCTTACACATAAACTCAAGAAGCATTGGGATATGTGCTGATAACCACATGAAATCTTGCAAAAATAATTAATCAACTAAACCTTTATTTGATGTAATTGACCAGCAACATATTCAACCTTCTGTCAAATTAATTTTTAGAAATTAAATAATAGTATCTTTATAGGTTCGCAACACGTTTCACAAAGTGCATATATTGTCGAAAAGAATTATAAATTAAACAAAGAATTTTAACTTAGTTATACCCATGTTATATTGGAATTTATAGATGACCTCTAAACTGCAAGTATATTTGCATAAATAATGTGACTTCGACATCACGTCAGGTCAAAATGAAAATCTTAATGTCATTAACATGTTGATTTGAACCACATTTACGATTACACTTTTTGATATCTAAAAAGTACTAAAAAGAATCGTCCATCCTAAAAATGTGTGTATTTTTTATATTAAAAAACATCGCCTTCGATAATTCAATTTGTCACTTTATCTGTATTACATAGGTAAATCAGACCTGAAAATTTCATATTTTTGATCTAGAGCAATTCATAAAAAACTTGACCCTCTTAGAAAAAAAAATTGACAATATATCCGAACCAGAAGTGATGTCATAAAAAAAAACCCGAAAGAGCATAAGGTCCAAGTTTTTATACATTGTACATAAGTCCTGAAAGTTTCCCTAAAATCCATCAAGCCATTTTCGAGAAATCGCGAGCCAAAAATTGGTAAGAGAAAAAAAAATGATAAAAGTGAAAAAGGACACCTAAGAATAACAAGAAGATCTTCCACTGAAGACAATGGACCCTAATAAAAGTGGAAAAGATACAGAAAAATTATGAAAGAAAGGTGTTCCGCTGAAAACGAAAGTCCCTATTTATATTTATGATCATAATCAGTAATATGGCAAGTGATGTCTGGTTCTCATTAAAAAAAATGAAAATGTTGCGATTCCATTAGAAAAAAACAATGAAAGAGGAAGGAAATGCCATTTAAGCTATAAGTCATAAAGATAAAATTATTTATCAGACAAAAAATGTGCCTGAATATCTGCAAATATCAGGGAATAAAAGCGGAAAACAATTGAGAATTTAAAAAGGTCGTACATGTAACTCTGTCAAAAATCAAAAGAATCAATTATCAAAATCACTTATCAAAGTTTTAAAATGTATATCTATATACAAGTACACTATGTCTCCGGAAAGCGCTTTAAAGAACACATTTTCATTCGTTAGTTTTATTGTTTGGAATAAAACCATAATGATTGCATCGAACATGCCGTCTAAGATAGAAGCTGGCTATTATACAAACAGCAGTAATACAACATACCTTTTCGGGCAAATCAAAAGGATTAATTTTAATTAATGGGCTGACATCCAAATATTCTTGTGTAATCTCTGTTAAATATTGTTGATTCATATTTTTGTAACTCTCGTTGGAGCTTGCAATCCTTTTCTTGCAAGAAACTTTGATGTAATTTCTTTATAAAGATGCAAGTTATGAAACAACTTCACGTCACGTGATAAGAAAACTGCCTTATGCAGAACATACACGTGTACCGCGTTGATATAAGTTCTATTTGAAGATGAAAAAATATTAATATGAAATCTTTCTTATTCTTATCTGTACTTTCGAGTAAAAAAAACTGTTATGTAATTTCTTTACAAAGATGCAAGTTATGAAACAGCTTCACGCCAGGTGATCAATGAACTGCCTTATGTAGTAAAAACACGTACATTTATACCGCGTGTATGGAAAGTGCGTGCTCATCAAAAATGTATTTGATTTGCATCACCTGCTATACTGCTTTGAGAACTCTGGCGCATTGTAAGAAAACAAAACGGCAAACAAGTCGAAACATCAACTGATTTCTATGAATTACGCCCTTTAAAGAAAACTTGTTAATGTTAATTGTAACGGGGACCGTTACAGATGTTCCCCTTTTGGGTGCCTAATCCCTGTAAGACATTTATGAAATATGCTCAGTATCGAAGGATTACATAACAGAATAAAAAGCTACAATGATTTCAACAATATGTCATTTTAAGCATTACACGCGCAGGCATGTGCATGTACACGCAATATGATCATGACACGTTGTTTAAATCATTAACATACCTACGTGTGTATATATCGTGAGAATTAATAAAAAAATTATATGTTACTGTTTTCAAATATATTGGTCATTTTGCATACTTTGCGTGCGCACGTGCATGCATGCATGAATGTCGTTGCATTTAATTTAGATAGTAGCTCAATGTAGGAATCCATTATATCTATTCATATTCTTAATTTCATCCAGTTTTTTGAGAACCAAGTTATAGACATTTAAAGTTTCAGGCAATCAGATTTCACCACACGTGCATGTACATGCTTACATGATCAAAATTTCAAAGGATGCTGAAAAAGAAACAGGAAAGATAAATAATTGAGACCTTAGTTTTAGCCAATCAGAGCAAAGCGCACGTAATTGCGCGTTAGCTCTTGATATTTTCACAATGTCATCATGCCAATACTACTTCATCTAATACATACTTATATTATACGTTTCAGGGCATATAATAATAAAAAAAAAATTACGGCTATATCCACTATATTGGTCATTTCACGTTATGCACGTGCGCGCACTTGCAAGCACGTTCCTGCAAAATGACCTTGATTCCACAAATCTAAAATGCATGTCTACTAGCCCTAAAAAAGGTTTAACCTACATCGGGTGAACTGTTTACAAAATCACTCGCTTACAAAATTTAACCAGGAATAATTGTAACTAGAGCAAGACTCGTTGCAAGGCAACGAGTAGGTCTTCCTTCCTGTTTGACCGGAAGTCATTTAAAAAAGAATAATGATCCTTCCAATGATTTAAATCCTCCAAATCTATGTTGATTATTGCAAAAGTAAATCATTTCTTGCTACTTCCGGTTCGACTGGAAGTGACGTCGATGGACGGAAAAATAAGTCTTATGCTTGGATTGACAGTTTCCTAGAACTAGTAGCTTGGACAGCAATCAATTCATATCAGTCCTTTCAGTACTTTGATTCAAAAATCGAAGTTAAAATATTTTTACTTTTTCCCTGTTTCCATGGAAACTATTGACAAATTGCAATTTTTAAATCCAATGAGCACAATAACAGATACTAATCATTACATAAATAAAATTTCATTAAGAATGTTCAAGGGACCAGAAAGAACACTCGCAGACAAAATTCGTCGCTTTTTGCAGGTTTCCATGGCAACGGTAGCCATTTTGAAACTGAATGACCACACAAAATTCTTTGAGGAAAGTTTTAGGAATTGTCGCTTTTTGCAGAACAAAAACATGCGTACAATCGCAATATGTCGCCCGACTTTGTTCGTTGTGACATAATAAGAAACAGAGTAAAAACAATAAGATCCCAAACTTCGTTTGGGGATCATAGCTAGAGAGTCTGCTACTGCACGCAAAATTCACCCCGAACTGGACAAAATTTTTATTTTTCAACACTAAAACAATACACATTAGCTAAGATTGGACAACCATTAACTCGTATCAGTCCTTTCGGTACTTTGATTTAAAAATCAAAGTTAAAGAATTTCACTTTTTCCCTGTTTCCATGGCAACTATTGGCAATTTGCAATTTTTAAATGGAACACGCACAATTACAGATACTAATCTCATTAAAATCAACAAGCTAATTCAGAGAATTTGTGTCCCCCGCTTAGGGAAAGAGTAAACCATGCGCAGTTAAGGGGGAGGGGGGGGGAGTCGAATCCCCTTGACTGAATTTGTAGAATTATTAGATGTATACATGTATACTGAAGCAAATAAAATATGTCGATATGGATATAAAGATTTGATTGCTTATTCTTAATCATGTGTATAGAAGATTCTTTTTATATGGAATATTTATCACACTGTAATGATGATTTTATGAGTTTGAACAAGCTAGACCTCATAACTTTTTTCATTTTACATGCTGAATACTATCGTTTAGTAAAAAAAAGTATTTCGGAAAAAAAAGAAAATGGATCGTCCGGGAATCGAACCCTGGATTTCTCACATGCGAAGCGAGAGACATACCACTACACCACGGAACTTCTGTTCATTGCTGAAAATTATATGCAAAAATGAAGTCACATACATGTATATATTCACGTTCGATATTGTCAATTTTTACACAATGCATGGTGTCTTATTTAACCTTTATTAAACAGTTCTAATAAATGTAATAAGAATATAAAGTCCGCAGAGAACCTGTTTTATACGTAATAACTCTCCTCATGCCCCTGTGCTAAAAATAGCGACATATAATACAATAAATACTAATAAAACAAACAGGATGGGACACTTTGAGAGGGGTAAGAGACGTCCTAGAGAGTTTTGGTATAAAATTACATTGAAATAGCTCAAAATCTTCTTGAAATATCGCCCGGAAAGGATAGTGCTACACACAGACAGAATGTATAAATTTACGACCTTGAACTTTGACCTTTTGACCTCAAAATCAATAGGGGTCTTCCTTAGGCCAAAGGGAGATGTTATGTAAAATTTCATTGCAAAAGCTCAAAGGATTCTCGAGATATCGCGCGGAAACGAAAGTGTTATACATGTAACAGACAGAATTTGCGAATTTATGACCTTGACCTTTGACCTTTTGACCTCAAAATCAACAGGGTTCTTTTTTAGTCCATGGGAAGTTGCTGTGCAAAATTTCCTTGCGAAAGCTCAAAGGGTTCACAAGATATCTTGTGGAAACGAAAGCGTTACAGACAGACAGAATGACGGACGGACGGACGGTAGACCCAAATTAATATTTCCCACTTTTCAAGCGGGGAAAAATAAAGTATCATGACGAATGTCCAAGGGACCAGAGAAAAGACTCTCGGAAAAAAAACTAGACCCCTTTCGCAGGTTTCCATGGCAACGGTAGCCACTTTGAAATTGAATGACCACACAACACAACCAGTGATCGTCCTTTGAAGAAAGTTCCACGAAAATTGTCCCAGTCATCTCAGAGAAACCTTCTAGAGAACAAAACATGCTTACAATCGCAATATGTCGCCCCTAAATGTGGAATTAGTAGCTGTGAGTTACCCGATATAATACTGAAATCAACAGAATTATATGGGGTAAATGACTTGTAACATAGTTTTCAAAAATCATTCATACGCACATTTGTAAGTCAGCTTAGGAATAAGTCGGACTGGTTCGTGTGATCGAAAAATCAAGCGTTTGGTTTCAAAGATACATTTGGATTTTATACATTTTTATATTTTATTTTTATTTTTATACATTTTATAGATGATCACGAAAAACTCCAGGATAAAAATGCATTGGACAACTCCACCAATTGAGAGTGTTAGTAACTAAGGAATCTGATTGGTCTACTCTTATGATCTTATCTAAAATATAGTTTTCTTGTGTAATCAACATTTTCATTCGTTTTTTTTAGTATTATATAGATACCCTAACAAAAAAATACTATAGTTAACTATAGTTTACTATAGTTAACTATAGTTTACTGTAGTTAACTATAGTAAATATACTTTTTGCCAACTTGAAGGTTTTCAAAGTGTCAAAGTTTTAGCCATAGTTTTTCAAAGCGCGCAGGAAGTTTTCGCCAAAGTTTTTAAAGTGTCAAAGTATTCGTCAAAGTTTTTCAAAGTGTCAAAGTTTTCGCCAAAGTTTTTCAAAGTGTCAAAGTTTTCGCCAAAGTTTTTCAAAGTGTCCATGTTTTTGTCAAAGTTTTTCTATAAAAAGTGTCAAAGTTTTTATAAAGTTTTTCAAAGTGTCAAAGTTTTTGTCAAAGTTTTTCAAAGTGTCAAAGTTTTTGCTAAAGTTTTTCAAAGTGTCAAAGTTTTCGCCAAAGTTTTTCAAAGTGTCAAAGTTTTAAATAAAGTTTTTCAGAGTGTCAAAGTTTTTGATAAAGTTTATCAAAGTGTCAAAGTTTTCGAGAAAGTTTTTCAAAGTATCCAAGTTGGCGATAAAGTTTTTTAAAGTTTCAAAGTTGGCGATAAAATTTTTCAATGTGTTAAAGTATCCAAGTTTTCGACAAAGTTTTTTTTAAATTTTCAAAGTTTTCGAAAAATTTTTTGAAAGTGTCAAAGTTTTTGTCAAAGTTTTTCAAAGTGTCAAAGTTTTTGCCAAAGTTTTTCAAAGTGTCAAAGTTTTCGCCAAAGTTTTTCAAAGCATCCAAGTTTTCAATAAAGTTTTTTAAATTTTCAAAGTTAGCAAAGGCATGAATGATTTTTTATAAAGTTTCAAAGTTGGTGTTCAAATTTCTTCAAATCTGAACCCCGGTGGAAGGGCGGGGCCAGAATGCCCGATCTAAATTTTGCATAGAAATATATAGGGAAATTCTTGAAAAATCTTCTCAAGAATCACTGAGCCAGGAAAGATGAAACTTAAACAGAAGCATCCACAGATAGCGTTAATCCAATTTTGTTCAAACCATGATCCCCGGGGGTAGGGCGGGGCAAAAATTTTCAATAAAGTTTTACATAGAAATATATAGGAAAAATCTTCAATAAATCTTTTTCAAAAAGCAAAGAATGAATGATCATATGGAAGGTTTTTCAGGTAATGTAGATTCATAATTTTTTGATCAAAGTTTTTTAGAAATTCATAAGGAAATTTTGAAAAACTTTTTCAAGAATAGCAAAGCCATGATTAATCATATTTTTATGGAAGCATCCTTAGTAAGTGTAGATTCAAGTTTGTTCAAGTCATGACCACAACATGGAATCAAAGTTATACATAGAAATATGTTGAAAAAATTCTTTAAAAATTTTCTTTTCAAGATTGACAAAGCCATGATTTGTCACATTCATATGGAAGCATTTTTCAAAGTGTCAAGTTTTTTCAAAGTTTTTCAAAGTGTCAAAGTTTTTGCCACAATGTTTTTCAAATGTAAAGGGCAATAAATCCACAGGTAGTCAAAAAAATATGCAATCATCTTTAGTTAGTGTAGATTCAAGTTTGTTCAAATCATACACTCTCTCCTTTGAGGATTGGTTGGAACCACTTTTGGATTTATTTTTTCAATAACAAACTTATTTCTGCTTTTTTTTCCCCAAGCTACAGTGCTCAGGCGAGCGATGTGGCCCATGGGCCTCTTGTTGTTTGGATGCAGTTGTGACGTCATCGGTCAGCTTTATTGAAACCCTCTGACAAAAATCAATAATTCAGCACTATGAAGAAAAAAACAAAAACAAAGCATTAATAAAGATTATAACTCCAGAATGCTTTCTATGATTTTTAAAGTTCTTCAATCTATCTTTAGAGCCGATATCCTTCTTGAAATAGAAATGTTGCTTTTTCTGAATGTTCAAACGTCCAAGTGTGAAGAGTTAAGTTTTTTAAATTTTCGAAAATATGATAAGAAAAAATAAAAAGTTTTTTAAAGTTTCAAATTTTTAAAACGTTTTATCATGTGTTAAAAACATTGACCAAAATTAAATTTTCAAACATATAAATCAGCATTTTTAGATTTTCAAAGTTTTTGAAAATTTTTATTAAAGTTATATTTATTCCTTTTGGCTTACATTTCATATATATACTTCTGAACGGGTGACAATATTGTAGTAGGGCTTGTACTATACGGGTGTGATTTAGGAATTGTCATAAGTTTTTCGTTAAAGTTTTTGAACGCAATTGAAGTTTTCAATAAAGTTTTACAAAATGCAGTGGGTATGGAAATATATCTAAATGCACAAATATTGATTTGATATTATGCGTCATGAACACTTTTTGTCAGTTCTATAATTTCTTCAAACCGAGGCAAAAATTTTTTGATAAAGTTTTTTGCAGTGAAAAGAATTTTCAATAAACTTCATTAAAATATTGACCGATGCGAGTAAAGCACAGTCGGATAATGAACTTTGATGTGACCTTTCAATACCTCGCAGTGTACGAAATATTTCTTGTATACTGCTGATGTAAATTGTTGATTTCAATTGCGATGGAAACAAAACTTGTCATTCACTGTATATGATGTCACAATAGAGAGGCGTAAATATTCAAGATTACCACACTTTTTGTGATCAAGCAGCCACGGGTAGGATAAAGTTTTCGACTCAAAGTTTTTCAAAGTGTCGATGATAATTTTTGTCCATAAATTTTTCCTATTATAACTTGTATTTTTTACGTATACAAAATAAAATATTTACAAAAATGAAGGTATTTGTCTTTGATTTGACCTGCCCTCTTAGATAAGTTGTGTTCATGCACATATCTAAGCACACATATTTTAATGTATAATGATGGGTCTTAGTGGTGGTAGATGTAGGATTGATTGCTTTTGTGTTATTTAAAGTGTCAAAGTTTTAGGATAAAGTTTATGGAGAGTGCAAATTTTGATAAAGTTTTTGAAAGTCATTGCACAACTTTTTTTACGTGGCAGCACGTACTTTGATACGGGACCTCGGTTTATACGGTCTGATCCGAAGGACCTGTTTCCATGTTCCTCAATGTAATTCAGAAGTGCTCACACCGATTTAATGTTTTGGATTATGTCATGATCGACGAACCATAAATGAAAAAAATTTAAATTCCACTATAAATGAAAGAAAAAGTTTATTGGATCTTATTGATTAAAAAAATGAGTCCATTTATACAACCAAAGAGTGTCACTATATATTCAACATTTTATGTTTCATAAAGTTTTTATTATATAGCTGATTTTTTCCACCTAAATTCATACTACTAATTGCAATTAAAAAATTGAAGTTAATGAGAATTTTTTTCCGTATGGCTATTAATATTAATAATGTATAATATTATATCTGTTCTGGGGACAAAGAAGGTACAAAGAAACTAAGACAAAACCTGTATGAACTAAGTGTACCATTTGAGCTTTGACCCTTTTACATGGGAGTTCGGAGTTTTCCTGTCAACGCAAACTTTACCATTATTAATTCTGAAAATTTACTTTTTGAAGAAAATATATAAATTACCAAAACCACTGATAAATCTCTCTTATTTAATATATAATTTAAAAGCGTTTAATTCAAAAAGTTTAATTTGTACCAATGTTTATTAATAGCAAAATTTTTAAATGAAAAAGGTGTTTTGCAATGACAGGGAAATCTTTATACAATATGCATTGAAAAACATCTATTTTTCTAAAAATTCTTCAAAACTATCTTGTCCGTAAAATATTTATGCCAATGTGTTTGATGATCAAATTTGCTATTTTTGAATTTTATACATATGAATCGAGTTTTTTCAGTACAACCATGCTAAACCGGGTGTGAGGCACTTTCCAAGTTTGTCAAAACGCAAACTTTTGTGTACAAAGTGTGTGAAATATCCAGCTTATTGTTGTTCTGTTGCATTTTTTATCAGATCAGTTCATTGTACCGGGATACGTAATATAGCTGAAAAAAGAATATTATTGATGAAAATAAATTAGCATACCTTTTTTATTAAAGGTCCATATTATTTAACACAATTTGTCCGATATTTTTTAACATTTTACGAATAATTTGAGTAAAAAAATTGGAATTTATCTTCATATTTATTAAAATTACTTGATGTACACATATGATGTCATCGGTGGTAGATTTTAATCAAAATGGGGTCACAGAGCGCCATAACAAAATAAAAACATTTTTACTAATTTTCACTTTATATTTTTGAAGCCAGTTAAATTACATAATAAATGCCAAGCTGAAACGAAATAAAATTTACATGTTCAAATAAAGCAGCACTGATTTAAAATGAAATCAGGTTATGTAATATGTCCTCCGTTTAAAAGACTTTAAAATTATAAATACAATGGACTTGAATATAAAAAAACAAAAAAACTTTAAGGATATGGAGGACCTCAACCAGGAAGGATATCTCTTTAATTTATAATTTAATTCAAAAAGTCTCAAAATGAAGCTTAAAAATTAAATCTTTTCATGCAACAATTTTCATTTTATGAAAAATAATATGTGTATTTGTATTAAATGGAAAATACAATTTTTGAGTGGTAGACATTTTCACCCCATTAAAGTATTTTAGAATTATTTGAAGAAGTTGAATTCCATTTTTATTTAATCATAGATACCAATGTTTATTAACATATGATATTAAAAGTGATTTATGGTGTTTTGCAATGATAGGAAAATCTTTATACAATATGTATTGTACAATGATCGAAGTAAATAAAAAAATTAAAGAACCTTATATGAATAAAAATTCTGCAATTTCTTCAAAAGCCTGGATACCTATGATTTTTATTTCATAAATGTGTTTGATGATCAAATTTAAATTAGAAAATGCAAAGTGGGTGTTCTTATTCGCATTTCCTGAAAATTTATTCAAGATTTACTTATTTTCCTATATAAAACGATTATCTTTAAAGGTGAAGTTTGGAGAATCATCATTGGTAAAATCACTGTACTTTGAGAATTCAGAGACATTTTTGTGAGCATTTTCAATTAGTCAGAACCTGAGGATCGGAGTACCTTAAGTACATTCCATCTAGATAAATTTTCTTTTTGATCAATAATATTTATACAAATTATTTGTTTTGCTATTTTTGATCTGGATCTGTGTGAGTCAGTTGTGCTTGTGTGAGTGAGGGAGGGCGAGTGAAGGGGTATTTGTTTGAGAGTGTGAGACTACCCGTGTTGTATTTTGAATTTATATCAAATCATTTCTATGTATTTGTCACCTTGACATTGCATAAAGAGAGGATATTTATAGGCAATTTGCATTTTGCCCAATCTTTTCAGTGTTCTGAATAGATATTGTTTTTAAATCAATTAGTATTTTGAACATAATATTAATATTTCCTGGCCCCGTTTTATGGTATTAAAGTTTCCTTTTATAAAGAGGCCAAAAAGATAAAACCAAAGTTATTCAATTACAACGTTTTCTTACTTTCAATTAAGTGTAACCATTTTCACATTATAATAGAATCAAACCTATTATTTGATCACGCGTCTACTAATAACAAATTTAAAAAAAAAAACTCGGAATGTTACAGAACCACATCAATATCATGTATATACATGTATGTCTTCTCGTAGTAAAGTAGCAACTCACATAAAATATATAAAATTACACACGATCATGATAATTCGTCTATTAAAATAAAGTGACAACTAACAAAATATTATAAAATCACACCTATTTCATATCATGATATAACGTCCATAGTTAGAAAAGTGGCAAATCAAAAAATATAATAAAATCACATCTATACTACTTAACACATCGTCCAATCTAAAATCGACAATTACAAAGATATATTAAAAACAGCATAATATGGTAACAAGCCCATTAATTTAGCCGCCATCAGATTTCTCACAAATAAAGGGCATTTTTTGTGTACATGATGAATCGTTCCATTTACCATTTCTTAGTTGTTGTATACAGTCTTCCTTAGGACGTAAAGGACCAGGTTCATTGGATTTCCAGTTAGTGAAGTTGATAGACGAGTTAGAGTAACTCCATTGGTATCTACCTTCATCATGCAAACAGTTTGACTGCTTGATGTCCAAGCAACGAAGATTTTTAAAGATAGCATTAATTTTAGTGGTTTTGGAACAAGGCCCCAGGGGGGAAATATATGAACACAATGTAACGTTAATTAATTATTTGTGTCAAATTGGTTGAAATTTATTCATGGTTAGAGAATCTTCTGAAAATGTTCAAATGTCAACTGTAGTTAAAACGTAAGCAAAATGCTTATATGCACAACCTTTCTTAATATCGAAAGGTTAAAACAAAAACAGAATCATTTTTTTGAAAATTAAAAACGAATTTATAATCAACCAGCAATGAATAGATTTCTAATATATACAGAGTAAAACAAGAAGTGAAATGTTCCCAACCTATACTCAACAAAAAAAAAAAAAACAAAAACGCATATTCAGATCAAACATGAAAATCCAAGTTTTCAGTTTAAACCTTAATTTTTAAAACTGATTTAAGAGTGTGGTGTGATAAAAATCAAACATGCTCTATGTTCCAAATTGTCAAGTAAATTTTATGTCATTGACGTCCCCTCCAAATTCTAGAGGCATATGTCTTAACCAATCCATATAACCTTTGCGAACTCTCAGCGCTAGCGGATTTCCAATATACGGACGTCGTGCACGAATACAAGCTCCTCTCAGTCTCTTGCGAACAATGTATGCACATTATGCTTATTTCAGCAGTTTGCACAGCAGTTCTGAGTCGATTGTGCAGGTGCTGAAGGAGGATCTGACGGTCCTGTATGTGTGTGGTAACCCCTTGACGGCCAGTTCTTGGTCTGTCATTCGTGTTCCTGGCTGGTGGGGACGTGCGTTTAACTGCTGCAAAGCCGATTGATGTACACCAAATGCAGTTGCAACTTCCTGTTTTGTAGCTCCGGTTGGTATCATTGTTAGAGCCTTGTTGTGTTCATCTTTTTTAAGGCTTGGCTTTACAGCATCAACATCGCAGCACAGTTAAGGTTAGAGTAAAGAAGGCGGGACCTAATTTGTACGGGAAATGTTTACTATGACGTCACACATAATATAAGGTCTTCAAAATACCACAAAATGAAAATATTTGCTATTTCAAACAGCTGGATAGCTGTAGACTACATACAAACTTACTGTTACATGCAGTTTTGTCCCATACAACAGTATATAAATGGTGCATCGATCGCAATGCACTTGTCAATGTGGCGTCATCTCGCAAAAATGACGCATTTTGTACACAGTGAGAAGCTGATCAAGTCACATTTTGTACAATGAAAAATGTCTTTTGTTCTCAAATAAAATATTACTGAAAACCAACTTTCGTTCGCGACGAATTTATTTCGCGATATACCAGGGGTAAACTAGTTCGCGGCGATAATTTTTCGCGATCAAGCCGAGTTTGGATCTGTTATTAATGGACAAAGAGACTTTAAAGACCGGTTCACGTGACAAGTCTAAATAAAAAAATCTAAATGTCTCGCAAATATATATTTAAACCACAGTAAAACTTTTTTGTATTTGCAAATGAATAAAATGTCGTTAACTTGGATAAAGTAACTATGTATTTTTTATTTATAAAAAATCCAGACAACTGATATTTCGTGTGTTTGTATGCAGAACTGAAAAAGTAATGCGAATTGCAATCATTTCAGCAAAGGATATATGTATCTTGCCAAGTTTTTTCACATAAACTCCAAAATTTATTTGAATAGTGCTGCGAATTTACAAGAAATTATGCAAAACATTATTTTCATATTTAATGTAGTTGACCAGCAAAATATTCAATAATTCGGTCTAACAAAAAATTTTAGCAATTAAAAGGTCATAGCACTTTTCCAATGATATAAAGGATATGTTTTAAAATTTTTACTTTTTGCCCTTCAATAGTAAAATTTATGTGTTTCTTTTTTGCTAGTATATATGTGTGTCATCACGTGACAGTTAAGGTAAAAAATCTAAATGTCCCTAACATATATATTTAAACCACATTAATTTTTTTATATAACGTCACACAAAATGTAAGGTCTTCAAAATATGTATTTTTTAAAAAAATCATTGCTATTTCAAACTAACTGTGCTGCGATTGCAATCAAAACTTATATTACATAGGAGTTTTTGTTTCTCTAAATCCACACAACAATATATAAACGATTTACAAGAAATTATGCAAAACATTATTTTCATAAACGTGTAATCAGGGGAAATAATTCAACAATTTGGGCATAAAAGATGCATATAAAAAAGACATTATATGATATAAATGAGCGCTGTCGTCATTTTGTTTCAAAAGTAAAACAATAAGCGGTTTTAATTTTACGGCGCAAGTCTATAAAACTTTCTAAACAACCCTCGAAATTCAAATAGTGCAGTATGACATAGAAGAATTGAATTTTAATAATAAGATGCTGAAAAATATATTTTTTCTGTCAACAGTTATTAATTATTAGAGACACGTAATGTATTCTTAAACTTTGAATTATTATTAGTGAGGAAAAATCATCTTAAACATCATGATATAAGAAATTAAAATGTAAAGCGAAAAAAATTAATGATTTAATTGTATTCAACAAAAGTGAAGAAATAAACCAACCCTTTACCTTATGTTTTGAACATGTTACTTTTCGAATCTCTTTAGGTCATAAAAAAATTTTCCATGAAAATACAATTTTTAAAACATTGTAAAGCGATTTCTTTTATATAAATTAATTTAAATATTTACTAGTATTTTTTCTGACAAAGCATTATGTAACTGTATCCAATTTTAAGGCCGCTTATGTGTATTTAAAAAGATGATGCAATATTTTGCGATAATTTTTGTTTTAATCTCTGATTTAAATTTATTAATTGCTTGATATTTTATTAATTCAAGTTTATTTTTTTAAAATCATAATTATGTACACAACTTAGACCGGCCATTTACATAGTCTGGCAAGACGACTACCCCTTCAAGACGGTTGAACAATAGAAAACCCTATGAGGCCATATTCAGTTTTCACACCTCTGACTTCTGGTGGGTAGGCTATTTTTCACACCTCCGCCCGGTCATTTTTAACCCCTCAGAGAGCCAATGACAATTAATTTTTGCAATCAAAAAGTGGCCGGTATTGAAGAGAAATTTCCATGTTTCTTAACTTTTGATTCTTGGAAAAGTGGCCGGTGTCCGGTTTTCAGGGACCTGTTTTACGAGAGTTTATGTGTAAAGAAATCAGATTCTTGGCGTGACTTATAAATTTGGAAGAGAAACCGGTTTCCAGGGGGGCCAATCAGATTCTGTATATATTGTGTGTCCTTGAAGAGAAAGGCTACAATAAGGAGCCAAGGGGCGGATTTATCGGGAAATGTTTGCTATGACGTCACACAAAATATAAGGTCATCAAAATAACATAAAATTAAATTATTGCTATTTCAAACTGCTGGATAGCTGAAGAATACATCAAAACTTACTATTATATGCAGTTTTGTCGTTTGTTAAATCCCACACAACAATATATAAACGATGCATCGATAGCAATGCACTGGTCAATGTGAAGTCTTCTCGCAGAAATGACGAATACATGTATAAAAAAGACATTATATGTTAACTCAGCGCTGTCGTGATTTTGTTTCATTGATGTATCTTAAGCGGTTTTAATTTTACGGCGCTAGTCTATGAACTTTCAGGCAAATGGAAAAAAGTCAGTATGACAATTTAGAAATTGAATTTTAATGAATAAGGTTCTGATCAAACATTTTTTCCAAAGCTGACGAGAGACATCTCTTAAACTTTGAACTGCTATGGAGGCGTTTAACTCATCTTAAACATCATGATATAAAACATTGAAATGTTAAGCATAATGATGATTTAATCGTGTTCAACAAAATTGAAAAAATGTTTTAAACATGCACTTTGAAATTTTTTTTCAAATGTTGCGTGATGATAATTTTTTATCTTATAAACCGATTTCTTTTATATAAATTTACATAAATAAGTGTGTTAAGAGTGTACATAAATATTTTTTATCTTGGGGACATTTATCGCACTTTGAAAAAAATATGTATTTTAACAAAAAACTCTAGACTTAGATTTTAGCAATTGAGATAATCAATTTGTATTAATTATATCTTTCGAAAAACGTTTTAATTTATATGTACTCATTTAAACTCATTGGAAACAAGGAGAAGTCTTTTTACGTAAGGCATGCTCTCAGCCAGCCAACTCTTCTTCTTAGTTTCATTGTCCAGCCGTCTGTAGCAAATTGAAAAAGTGGACATCCTCATAAGGAAATAGGTAAGCCCCAAATTTCAATACCTATATATCTTTGCAAAACATTAGTTCACCAAAATATACGTATTTGTATAACTGGTATGACGTTGAAAACTTTCAATAAATTTCAGTTTACATATAAAATGCATGTAAACTGGAAAAATTAAGTACATGTACAGTAAATTTAAAACATTTAAGAGAGATAGAATTTTCAAAGTATGGAAAAATAAAATCCTTGCATCATCAACATTTCTGTTAATATCCTAAAGTGACCTCATCACCGAAGAGTTATCAAACAGATTCAATTATTTATCTTAGACAAATTTGCTAAGATTTGGAGAGAATATTATACCAGGCCACACAAATTTTTCAAAGTGCGTTAATCAATGTTAATATGGTAGCCCCTTCATATTAACGCACTTTGAAAATTTTTGGTTTATTTTTTCTTGAGAAAAAGTGCGTTAAGTTTACAGACAGATGGACGAACAACGCACATTGAAAAAAATTTTCAAAGTGCGTAGTTTTTCAAAGTGCGTTTTAACAAGGGTTTCATATATTGAGCGTATATTTTGAAAACTTTGAAGAAGTTCAGATAGAGATACGCAAATTAAACGAAATCCAAAATTTGAGTAGCCAAGAAAGAGTTCTCAGGGTCACAGGGAGTAGGTTCTGTATACTTTTACGAACCTTTGAGACATCAGCTCACGGAGAAAATAATTGAAGTACATTACATACCCAAGAAGATCTAGTAAAAAATAATAGCTATATCTGCTAAGTCTTTTGAATTATTGCCAGAAAAAACCCACCTCTGGTGTTTAAAAAGGTCCAGAGGTCCAAATGTGCTCTGTCTCTAATTTGTATTGGTCCAAAGGACTTTTGACCTTGCTATCTGTTCTTTTTTGTAATATAACAAATTCTGAATGTTATTTGTTCGTTGTGTATAACTCCGCGTATGGATATATTAAAGACCGGCTTTCAGTTGGGTTTTTATACAACATGTACAATTCATGTTAAAACGCATCAACGAAAAAAATGATAAAAACCATTCATATTTTTTAAATGTACGTGTTATAAAAATATGGGACCGGAAACTTTAGTTATCGATTATAATTCTTAAATTGTTTTGACGTCAACGTGGTGCAGTTGTTAGAGCGTCTGCTCTAGAGTCGCAAAGTAAAGAATTGAACCTAACGTCGCATTTTTGAATAACAAATTCTGAACGTTATTTGGACGTGAAGACCGGATGAAACCGTATAAACCGAGGTCCCGTGTCTCAGTAGGTGCTGGCTCGAAAAAGTTCCATGCCTGCTCAATAGCCAAAAGTGCCGAGTAAAGGACAAAATTTGTAAACTGCTCTTCTTTTTAGATAATTTTGACATCGGCCAGTGG